>NC_056735.1:898038107-898280607 GCF_019279795.1 Protopterus annectens
TCATATCTTTCTGTTTGATCTTTGCTGTTCTCTAACAACACTCTGTAGTTACTCAGCTACAGGACAGTGTTCTTTTACACCTGTCTGCATCTTCAGTTAATGTTTTGTTTCCAATTAAACATACTATTAATATTTTTATGCTGACATTGTGTTTCTTTAAAACAATTCCAAGTTGCAACTTATATTCATCCCAAAGTTTAATATAAAGGCCCACAGGCCAACCAGAGTTAGCCAAAATTCTAAATAAAAATCTAAGTTTTCAACAAAGTCCTTCCTAACAGACTAAGTTTCCAGTATCTAACAAAATATTTGTTGTCCAGTTGTATAACTAATGATATGTGATCATCAACCAATAAAACAGCAGTCCTATATAAAATATTCCATGAAAGTAATTGTCTTATCAGTTTGCAAGTATGAGTGAAACCTACAGGAAAAACAGGTTTGTTGAGACTGGGACAATTGTAAAGTTTTGTGTAGACTCACCATACCAACAATAGAAATGTATCTGTTAACACATTTATCAACTGAAGTGATGCTATAACTTCTCTGAACACTGTGCAATTCCCCTTGAAAAAAGCAGACAGCCCTTATGAAACAACCCATTGTGTCATCACACAGTTACTGTCTGATTGAACAGAGCCAGCAGAAATGAATAAAGTTACTATCATCATGGCCGGCCTTAGGCATAGGCGAACTAGGCGACCGCCTAGGGCGCCATACAGGCCGGCCTCATAAAGGGTGCATTTTTATGTATTTATTTAAATTCATTTACTTTTGTTATTTTGCTATCTTTTCGGCGCCCTGTCTGAATGAAGGGCACCAAAACAATAGGGAGAGGAGGAAGGGTGACCGCTCTCATATGTTTTTAGCTTCCGATTGGCTGGCAGGCTTCAACAGGTTAAAAAAAAAAAAAAAAAAAAAAACCTGCTGCCGCGTGCAAAACTTAAGTTAGCAGTTCAGAGGGGTTAAGATCCTGTGTACGCGTGTGGCCGTTCGGTTTAAAAAGAAAGTAAGTGTATGTTTGCAATTTAAACTGTTTGTGTTTATAATTTAAACTGTTCACTTCTGTATACAAGAGAGTGTGTGTGTGTATATATGCATGTATGTGTGTGGAATTTAAATTACTCATTCTGTTTGTATGAGAGAGATAGTGTGTGTTTTACTGTGTGTGATAGTATGTGTGTATGTAGGGGCATATTTCAGATAAATAACAGAGTGGCTTAAAATGTAAACAGCCCTGGGCACTGATGATATTATTGCAGTATTTTTGAATCCTGTAACCTTCTGTAGCTCTCAAAACAAATGAGGAAGCAAGCCTAACATGTACCCTTGATTATAGTGGAGATGGGGAATGGTTTTAAAGTCAGCAAAGGAACTGTATATAGACCTTCTCAAGAGAAGAAAAGGGATATGAATGTGATAGAATGTAATCTTGGGATGGAAGAAAAAGGGGACTATTGTGAATGGAAGCCTGTGAGATAATATTTTACATGGAATATGTTGAATGCAGCCTTACCTTAGAGAAGAATCATTCTCAATTCCCCACAAAAGACACCCATTAATAGCCAAGGATAGTGCTCAGGAAAGAAGAAGGACATTTGACCTAGTTTTCTGAAATTTGATGGAAAAAGGATCTTGGAGGGGAAGTCATCAGCAAACAGTAACAATCACAATCAACGTACCAAGCCTCTCAGGAGTAAAGATGTTAGTTTTCAAAATGGGAGATATGACAGGAAGTAATAGAACTTCAGAATAAATTATTGCTAGCATAATAGTGATGCCAAAGAAGAGTAGGCTTTCAATACTTTCATCTTCAAAGCAATGAACCTCTGTGTAAAATAAATCTGCAAACTACAAAGAAGGAAATGACAGCTATTTTAAGGGTTTTAAAGACATATATGATAAAAAAGTATATTGGTGGGCACAGCAAGTCTGTTATACTTAGAGTCAATTCATAGAAAAAGTGTGGTCTGGCCTAATGTTATGAAGCAAAGCAAGACCTCAGCAAAGTTCATTGCAGGCTGTTAACACTGTATAGAAATTGTGTATTTACAGAAACATGCAAGCTGATCTGGCTTAAAATTATTACTTTAGCCATAAATGGTTTGGCTTGAGATGGCTTTCAGTTTTGTAGAAATGGGGAGCTGAAGCAGATGTAAGGTTCATGGCCAGTAGGAAAAGAGAGAACAATGTCAATCTATACTTTCACTAATAAACATTTTCAGAAAGAATGCTTCCATACTAGTAACAGCGTTTGTCTACTTTTGCTACCAGAATATAATGGATTACATCTGCAAAGTGGTCTGATGTACACCTATGCAATTTTCAGGTGATAATTCTAAGATAATTTCCTATAATATTTCAGCATGTTTTGCTTTAATGAAAAAAGGGTAACAAAATCTTGAATTTTAATAAAAAACAGTAAAAATAATTTTTATTCTTACCTGGTAACTAGTTAAATGTTTTATAAAAAATAAGATAAAATCTCACATTTATATAGACTTGACAGCATGATGATACTATATAGTCATGGTCATGTAGCATACATGTTTTGTTTGAAGTTAGTGAATTGATGCATCATCTGGGCATTTTTGACTAGTAGAATATCATAACTCCAGCTCTGACACAAAACTAAAATCATTGCATGTTGAGCATGTTTAAAGTGAATGTTTTATTGATGATTTGAATGCAGATGCTGTCACCCTATACAGTGTGTGTGTGTGTGTGTGTGTGTGTGTGTGTGTGTGTGTGTGTGTGTGTGTGTGTGTGTGTGTAAATGAGTGGCAATATAAGTTGCCTTAAAAAATGTTAAAGATATTTTTTTGTGAATGGTTTGCAATGGGTAGTTAAACTCTGAGATAGCTAATCAGTATTGTGCTATTTAATTGTTTGATGATTTATGTTAACCGGGTAGATGCATTTGCCATATCAGTAGTAATCACTACAGTGGTGGTAGTCAGACCAGTAGGAGATACTCTGTATGATTCAAGAAGGAAAAACCTATTCTTTTCTGGCACATCACTGAAGATTTAAATAACTAAATGTCATACATTTGAATTTTAACCTTCATTTCCTTCAGAAAATGTATGCCAAGACAAATGCCGTTACTCTAGCAACTTTCTAAGCCTCTAAGAGCAATATTTATAATCTGTCCCTGTTTGGGGGCCTTTGCCTCCCCCCATTATATTAGGCTTTGTTAAGATTTCCTTTGCTAAGAGTTTGAGAGGTAATGGAGATATGGTATGTAATAACCTAGTTGCCAATTATCTGGTGCATTTTACGGGGGATAGGGGTTCTGCATTTTCTAGTGTGCCCTCTTTTGTATAAGATGCCTAGTAACTATGAACTTGTGTGTCAGGCTCTCAGTCACTCCCTATTGCAATATTACCAATGTATATTTTTCTTTAATGTAACATAGGCAATTAATTCATTAAGGGCAGTAAGCACTGAATTTGGAGATGAGACACTGAAATGTAAAGTTGTTAGGCAGTAACAGCCTTTTATTAGTTACAAATTTCTAATGTAGAATTATTTGGATGAATTATACTTCTGCAGAGATTGTGCTTATTGACTGATACTCGTGGATTGTAATGACAGAAGTTTGAGTGGCCTTTTATGATTAAAATGTTCTGAAATGGGCAGTTTTGTCATTATTGGGTCATACATTTCATTCCATTGCTTACTGGAAAAATGTTCAAAACTACAACTTTAAAACACACACTAACAGGTGGTGCTTTATTATACAAGGAATACAGTTTAATGCAATCAGGAAGGTGAATTATAAAGAACACATGCATATATGCATGGCCATAAGAATGTGTTCAAGGAGCCTGTAGTTTGAAAAGACCCTAAAGGTAACTTAATTCTCCACTGGCCAGATGCATTTTATTTGAATGTGGGTTTTAATGCTGTTTCAATGAATGTGAGTTTCAAGGGCAGAGAAGTTTTACTGCTCATGCTAAATCTGTTTTCATTGTGAGACTGTATTGTTTGTTTAGCAAATGGCTGTCTGTGTTTATGCTATTTTATTTCAATAGTTGTAATCATTGTAGAAGTAAATAACACAGTATACACACTGACAGGTTTGAACAGTGTTTATGGTAACTGAGGAGAAATAGCCAAGTAATGTAGCACTGGAGTGGCTGGGGAGGACGCTGCTTCTGGGGGGTAGGGGATTGCTGCAGAAGGGGCTTCTCTGGGGGGAGGGGTGGTCTATTACCCTACCTAGGGCCCTATTTGACCACGATCCAGCTCTGGTGTTTACAGTAGGAAACGCATACACAAATGTAGTTGTAGTTTAACTACATTACAAGGTATCTTTTTTTTCTTATGCATTTAAATGATTTAAGGAAATGACTGGAGTGGCTTTCTTGGGGAGTGACCTACCTGTAGGTGTGGCTCAAATAGGGGTGTTTCATGAGTATGTTGTGGGTGGGGCTTAAGGGGCACCGGAGCACTACTTCGCCTAGGGAGCCATTTCAGCTAAGGCCGGCCCTGACTATCATTATCTATGTACTTTCAAAGGCTCCATTAAGAATAACATACTTGTTTTATGAATCTGCTTTTTGATCCAGTAGAGTAAATGTGATAGGCATCCTAACCAAGGTAATGACCCCTCACTGACTAACACCTGGTTATAATGAAATCACTCTAAAGGAGTAACCACATTTTAACCATTTCAAATGTGTATCATCAGCTGCATGAGCTTCCTGGATTAGTACAAATTGAGGTTTATATTTCTTAAGTGGGTAAATCCTCTACTTCTTCTCACCAGTTCTGATAACCCATTAAGATTAATTAACAAAAAACGTTACATATATTGCCAAAAAAAAAATGCAGACCCTCTTTGGCAACCAGTCCTTTAGCAATGCTTCTTTCAACCAGCCTTGCAATATGTAAAAGAATAAGAAAGAATAAAGCATTTAGTGAAAAAAATGTTTCTCTATATATGGCTCATTAAGGCGTATATAAAACATTGGGCTGAAGAACATACATTTTGCTACCATAACAAGTTCTATAGGAAAAAAGCCACAAATTCTAGATTTGCCATAATAAAACCCCTTCCAAAATGTTATGATTTTAGAAAGCTTAAACAAAACAATCAGTGACTAGTTTTCAAAGAGGCAAAATGCCTCAGAGCCATCCATTTTTTTGCTCATTATTACACAGTACCATCTCACAGACAGCTTTTTCTCACTACCCTCATGCACAGGAATGCAATGTAACAAAAATGCTATCTCCTGTCTCCATTTTCAAATTTCTGCACGACACTTAAATAGAAGTTCTGAGTCACAGATTGGAAAAAGACATCTGAAATGTAAAAAAAAAGCCTACAATATCTGCACAAACGATAAAGAAATTGGTCCAAGAATAAATGCTATAATGTCTAGTAACATGCAAAATACATCATCCTGTCAAAGAGTTCACTGTCTAGGGCAAAATAATTCATAGGTTTAATAAGAACCATCACTGTGCTCCCTACTGACATAACCTCTTCAATCTATTTTCAAGAGGAACCTTGACGATTGGATGGGAGAAAGGAAATTCACCCCAGGGATCACGTCAGTCGCCCTGCTAGACAGGGGTCCAGGAAAGTAAATAATGTGGGAAGAAATAGCCAGGGAATTGTTATGGCTAGGCTTGTATAGGCCCTAGGGCTGATAGCCTAGTACCAACCTATGAACCTATGAACCTATGAACACTCTGAAAGCATCTACAGATCAAAATCACTCAAACTAGATAACACCTTGACTAGAACAAACAGAAGTATATCACAATATGTACACGCACACACACACATACACACACACACACACACGCACACACACACACACACACACACACACACACACACACACACACACACACACACACACACATGCATATTTATATATTTATATACATATAGAGATATATTTTCAGAGGCATAATATGTAGAGATTATTCCTGTGACTGCAGTTAACCAATATAAAGCAAAGTTGCACACCCACGTTCACAGTCTCTAAAATAAATCTGTGGCAATCCTTTGGTTACTCACTCTTTTCCTGTGTTAGTTTCTTTTTTTGTAAAGGAAATGGCTCTGATAATCTTACCATATTGCCTACTCCCCATTCATTGAGAATTTGCTGAAAGAAACTTAACTGGAACTCTCCTATTGAGTGGCTCATGTGTGAAGCTGTTTCCTTGTAAAACACATATCATGAAAATGATCTGCTCAAAACACAGCAATCTATCTGATGACATAGAACAGTAAACCATAATTTAACAATGTTGGTGAATTTTTGTTAATAAATACAAGGACAATTAAATGCATATTAACCTGATGTGGTGCATCTCTTATACCTGTTTTCTGGTCCTAAATCTTAGCTAAACCTAACTAAAACTTCTATGACATCTTTACAGACCAACATCTACCCTGCATGAAGCTCTATCCACATCTTTCAATGGCATTCAACATGGATTACCTATGACAAAATTTACTTAGAAGCAGTGAAATCCAAGTCACACATTTCAACCTCTTTGCTAAGAATCAGATACAAAGCCAAAAATAAAGAAAGTGAGAAACACCAAAAAACAGGGACCATTTATAGCTATTATTCTGACTTACTTAAAGTGTTAATAGAGCAACAGGTTTGGTATCCATATGCATTTTACAAACACTAACAAATATGATTCTCTAAATGCCTGGCATTACTGATTGAATGTAATCTGCAATCCTTCCCCAACATATGGATAGGCAATCTAGGCCACCACCTAAGATGTCATAAGGGTACTTTTCTGCAATTAATTAATTTTCTTTACTAATGCAATGCTGAGTTTGTTTACCTTAAGAAAATAAATAAAATAGCCCACAGTGCGTAGCTCACAGACATTGCATTTTATTTGATGCTTTCTGAATTGAAGCCTACAAAAGTTACCTTTCATGACTTTCTGATTACCCCCCCTTCCCTTTTCTCTTGATCTATAAGGTGTGCTTGATATTGTAAATTTATTACAGACAGCTGTGGAAAGCATTGTAACTGTGTTTGCTTTCTGTCTAAACAAAAAAAAAATGCAGACAGCAAAGAATTTAATTGTGTAAATTGCACAGCTTGGTTTATTTTTTTCTCTTCTGTGGCCCCACATCACATATCATGCAATCTGCTATGACAATGTCACATGATTGGTGCCAAGTACCTCAGCTGATTGTGACCTCAAAGGAAACAGCCAAGCTGAGAGAGGCAATGAGCATGTGCAGGAACAGGTAGAAGTAGTGATGTTTTACTTTAAATGAGCTTTCAGTAGGATGGATGTGGCTTCTTGAGAAGCAATGCAAAATTGGCAGTGGAAGTTGTTACATTCGGCAGCTCCTTGTGGCAGAACATCATGTAAACACTTTGGTTATTGTTATTTATTTGTCTACCTTGGTTTTTATAACAGTGTTTACTCTAATACTGTACATGACACCATTGGCATTGATTTTCCCCCAAAATATATTTTGAAATTACAAATGGAGGTTGAGCAGTGTTTAAGGACCAGCTCCATTCACATTAAGCATCACATATAGTGCAGTAGATACAAGCTGATAAGTCTGTAAACTGTACATGAATTATAGTTAGTCCTTTGACAGATTTTTTTAATGGAAAATAAGTTCTGATCTAAGCTTGACTAATATTTTGTTTATAAATCATGGATACAACTTATCAGTGTACATTGCAAGGCTGCTTGGCTTTGAAAAATTTGGGCAGTCTGGTTTCCAAAGGTATCCTTTATAATAGTATCAGAAACATTCATCTCCATTCTCCCTAAGTTTGCACATTTTACCCAGATTTAGCTTCATATTTTTGTCCTGGCCTTCATAACATTTTTGCTTTTTTTGGAAAATTGCAGATAGTTAGTCAATCAGCAAAGCCAGGCATTAACAGTTTCATAGTTTAATTGTTCAGAAAGTATATGTTGATGCAAACCTGTTTTTAATGAATTACAGCAATATTTAAAAAAATGCCCCTGATGTTGGGTCTTTATCTCCTTGTTGTTTTGACCTTGTCCAGAATATTATTTATTTATATTTATTTATTTATTTATTCCAGTTTGATGACCTGGGAGGTCCACTGGGCTCAGGGAGCCCATTTTCAGTGAAGGCCCAGGGAGAAAAGCTCCAACAATACATAGTTACATGAATAATTACTAAGAAACTTTGCATAACTGACAAATAAACAGGTAGCATTCATAAAGAAACAAACAATTACAATTTTGTTTAGGTGTAAAAAACAGACAAATGGCCTTGAGGCTCAATTTTACAATATAGATATATATACATAATACAAATGAGCATGATTAGCTAGGTGAGAGGTTAACAGGAGTAAAAGTGGAGGAGACCTTCAGAGGTATGAAGAGTACAGTTGCATTTCTTGTTTGAGTAAAGATGAGAATGAAGAAGAGTTTTAAAGTTTTTGAGGTTATCGCAGGTCCTAAGAGTGGAGGGAAGAGCATTCCATTTTTTGGCTAAGGTGAAGGAAAGCTGAAGTTGACCAACTGGGCGCTTGGGTTTGTGGATTGTGATTAGGTTTTGGTGGGTAGATCTAAGTGTTCTATGGGGAGTATATGGTTGTAGGATATTGGATAGTGCAGGGCACTTGGTAGGTTGGAATAGTAGTCTATAGGCAGTCGTGATTTGGAGAAAGTCAAGTTGGTTATGGAGTTCAAGCCAGTTTAATGAGTGAAGGGAGGAACAGTGATGAGAGGAAGATTTGGCTTTGGTAGCAAATCTGGAGATTTTATTGTAACATATTTCTAGTTTGGAGGATAGTGAGGAGGATAAATTAGTAAGCAGAGGGGCGCGATACAGTAGAGAGGGAAGGAGATAAGTAGTGGCGAGAGTTAGTCTAGTAGCAGGAGAGAGGAAGTGGTTGTTTCTATAAAGCAGGCCGAGTTTTATGTGCATTTTCTTTATATTTAGCTGGACGTGAGTATTAAATTTTAGGTGTTCATCAATAGTTACACCAAGAAGTTTGGCGGAGGGAACAACCTCTAAAATGGATTTGTTATGGCTGATTATTTGGAATGAGTTTTTATCAATAGGGGAGGACTTAGAAGGAGAGAATAGAAGGATTTTAGTTTTGTTAGCATTTAATGAGAGGTGATTTTGGAGCATCCAGTTTTCGGTAGTAGAGAAGGCTGTTTGTGTCAGTAGTTGAAGATTTGTTAAGTTGGAGGCACCGCAGATCAAAGTAGAATTGTCAGCATATTGAACAATTTTAGTATTGGGTATGGCCTTGTAAAAGTCGTTAATAAAGATGTTGAATAGAATTGGGCCAAGTATGGATCCTTGGGGTACTCCAGTGGGGGTAGGATGGAAGGTGGAGGTGCCCTGGCCCCATTTGACAGCCTGGGACCTGTCGGAAAGATAGCTAGAAAACCAGGAGAGAGTTTTGTGGAAGAGATTGAGATTAGACAGATGATTTAGAAGGTGGGTGTGGGAGATAGTATCAAAAGCTTTAGATAAGTCCAACAGAACTGAGGATACTAAATTACCAGAGTCATGGGCTAAATTGACAGTATGTAAGAAGGAAAGAAGGGCAGTGTTGGTACTCTGTCCTGGGCGGAAGCCATGTTGGGTAGGAGAGAGTAGCTTGTGTTTGGTAAGGAATGGCAAGAGCTGAAGATGGATGCATTTTTCAAGGAGTTTAGAGAGAGGGGAAAGGATGTCTATGGGGCGGAAATTAGATACGTTACAGTTTTTGCCACCCTTGTGAAGTGGAAGAATATATGCAGAGTGCCATAGTTTGGGTACATAGGATTCAAGTAGGGATCTATTGATCAGGATGCTAATAGGGAGAGCAATACCATCAGAGGCTATTTTTAAAAAGGAGGAGGGAATGTTGTTGGGGGCAGTGGAGCAAGGCTTTAGTTTAGAGAGTAGTTTCTTTATTTGGTAGGTGGAGATGGGTTTGAGTTCGAAAGTAGGGGGGAGGGGAGGGAGAGGGTGTTTGGTTGGGGTGGGGTTGAGGGTTGTTGTTGGCAAAGGTCTTGGTTAGCTCAGCAAAAGAAGTGGTGAAGAAGGTGTTGAATAGTGAGGCAATTTCAAGGTCAGATTTGCTGGTGTTTGGGCAGGGATTGTTTTTAGTACCTGGTCTAAGGAGAGAGTTGATAGAGTTCCAAAATTTTTTTGGGGGGGGGGGTTGCATGATTTGTTTGCATTTTGATGTAATAGGACTTTTTATCTTTGATAGCTTGTTTTTTGACAAGTTTTTTTAGTTGTTTCTATTTAAGTAAGATGTCTGGTTGTTTAGTTTGGAGGTATGTTTTCCAGGTTTTATCTCTTTGTAGCATAATCTTTTTGGTATCTATTGTAAGCCACGGGGTGGTCTTAGTTTTTACTCTTTTTCTTCTTACTGGAGCTAGGGAGTTAAGGACATTTAAGAAAGTTGAATTGAAAAAGTCAACGGCTGAGTCTAATGGAAGAGTTTTCAGGGGGTTCCAATTGGTATTCCTGAATGAATCAGAGAAATTAGTAGGGTTAAAGTTAGAGAGGTTCCAAATGTGGATAAACTGGTAGGAGTGTGTGGGGGGGGGGCTCGATGGGTAAAGGCAAGGAGGCGGTCTCCTAATGGGTCTGGTATGACACCAGATTGTATCACTTTATTGGGATGAGATACTAGGATCCAGTCTAGTACAGAGCCTGGGGGGTTGGTTTTGTTGGGTCTAGTGATGGTGTTAGTAAGATGAGTGTCGTTAAATAGACTGATTGACATGGTGGGGTTAGGGTTGTTGATTTTGTTCCAGTCTATATTTATATCACCCGATATGTAGGTTTCCAGTTTAATATTTGAGGAGGCCCAAGACAGGATGTCTTCCAGGGTGTTGGTGTTGTTACCTGGAGGAATATAGAGGGAAATGAAGCAGATGCTTTTATGATTGTTAATTTTTAGAAGGCCTGTTATAATTTCAGCATTATTAAAAGAAGGGATGGGATTAGGATATGGAGTAAAGGACAGCTGGTTGGAGTAGACTAGTGTGACACCGCCACCTCGAGTACTTAGGCGGTCAGATCAAAGTGATTGAAATCCAGGGGGAAGGAATTCAGAGTCACTTATGCAAGGTTTTAGCCAGGTTTCAGAGATGGCTACAATGTCAGGTCAGTTGTGAGTGAGCCAGGCATGAAAGTGGGTTATTTTATTTTTTAGGCTTTGGGCATTGATGGTATTTATTGGTGGAATTATTGTGGGAGCTAGTGTGGTTAGTAGGAGAGAAGTTTGGTCATGGATTAGGGTGAATGTCACCAGCTAAGCAGAGGTAAGTGAAATCGGAATAAGTTGTTTTGGTTTGTACCTAGTTAGAAGTGTCTGGTAATGAAAATGTCTGGGTTTGTAGTATTTAGCAGTGATTGGGAGAAGTTTTACTTTGAAGAGGATGGAAGGGTGGGAGGGAAGAAGGAAGGATGAGGAAGGAAGTGAAAATAAAGGTTTTAGGAGTAGGAGAGTGCATGATAGGTGGGGCCTGTTGGATGTAATAGAGAGGAGGTTAAGGGACTTAGGAGGGAAGTGGTGAGGTAGTGAGAGGCAGGTGGGGTGGTGGGAAAGTGTTGATGTCAACAGTCAGGAAATTCAGGAAATCTCAAGGCAGGATACACCAGGGAATGATATACAGCAGGACAAAACTTTGGTTCTTTTGAGTGTTAGTACAGGATCTGCTCAAGGGACCAGTACAGCACTGGGAAAGTAAGCGTTTGCTTTAGATGGATTCCAACAGTCAGGAAATTCAGGATTCAGAAATTGGTACAGTTGTTTCATACCACTCAAAAGTTGTACATATCTTACATGAACAAAACCATTAAATACTGCTTATCCAAATTCAGTCGATAGACAACAACAATTCAGTACAGAATGGGTTTTGCCACACAATAAGAGAAATCTTTGTCAGCAAGTACTTTGTCAGTAAGCGAATATGAAGCGGAGAAGTTTAGCTGTATGACCAGAACAGGGTGAACATAATATTTATTGTTTTTCATTGTTCTACACATTGTTTTTGGTAGGGTTTGAATCTCCTTATGCTTCATTTTTATTGTAATTTAGTGCTTTGTGACTCTGAAGAGCACTCTTTACTTTATAGGTTTTTAATACATTTAATCTCTGTGCAGTTAGTTACTGCATATCCAAAATATAAAGGTTAAATGAAAGCAGCTCCTTTAGAAAAAAATCAGTGCATGTGTAGCAGGGGAAAACTCAGTTTTAGCAACCCTGACTGTAGAACACTTAAGTCTTCTGCTCAACATAAGGCCAAGTTATAGCTAAACAAGCATATTATGCAGATATGTCATGAATCCATGACATATCTTGGCTGCCATAGTTATATACTGTCCATACATTCATTTTTTATGATGACAGTAAGCATCCAGATATTATCAGTGGGAAGTGGTATCAGTGTTACACTGCCCAAAGCAGCATTGCATTCACATTTTTTTTCTTTCTTTTTCCCCTTTTTTAACAGTATTCATGGAGCAGATCTAACAACAAGATGAAATATATTACTGTGGCCATTATTTCTACAACTTCTTGCTGGTCATGCAGTTTGGAGGTGATCACCAGATGTAGTTGTTTTAGGGGCAATCTATTGGTGAAAAGCAAAGGGCAGTTACAGTCTGTCCAGAAAGTGAAAAAAATGCAGAGATGCAAACTCAAGTCTTCATATCACAATCAAGGTAGCATTCATTCTCATCTGTTCCATTCCCCTTTCTCTTTAGGGCTTATACTTCTTGTTTATGCAGACACATGGATGCAATTAAGCAGGTCCTATTTTTTTCTGTTCTGAATTAGCTATCTTCTTAAAGAATCTTCGAATTACACTTTTATGGCTCTTTAGCTATTAAGAACGGCTCTTGTAAACACAAAGCAGATTGATTACATTTTCAAACCCTATGCATAATTGCTACAGTTCTCAGCAGAAGAAAAATACACTTAATTTACAAACTTATTTTTTTCAATTCATAGCAAAAAGCCACAGATTTACATATATTCTTATGGTAATAAAGAACATTCATTCCAGATGAACATTGCATAGAAATAAATCACATCTGCTCATATATTTTTCTGCAACAAAAAATACTAAAAATGAAATATATTGTAAACTAAGTGCCAATTTTAGTTTGCCTGCTGCAGACTTTGCATGACTTAAGTGCAGCAGTAAAGACAGCAAGAAAAAATAAGACATGCTAGAATTTTCACTGTGTGATACCTTAAGCCTCAGTAACAGAGGCCCATGGTATATAAGCAAATGATCCCTTAAGGACGCCAACTGTTTCAGTTACATGGCTTCTGAATGTCTATGACTTTTTACTTTTTAAGTTTTTATGGTAACATTCCAGCTAATAATGCCAAATAACTCAAACAGTGTTTTTAAAAGCATAATAATATATTTTTTTCATGTTACTAAACAAGAACAATAAGTTCACTTTTGGTAACCACTGAAACTTTTTTATATGTAACAATAGACAGTTGAGTCTAATGTTTGCTTACCTTCTATTTAGGAGCAAAATAAATGAGGATAAATCTCTGGAGGACTGTTAATGCAGCTAAGAGTGTTGTGATAATTCTGTGATTCTGTGAATATTCCTACAGCCTAGTAATTACTTCAACATTGGCTTGATTCAGTTAGGAAATTAAAACATGTCATGAAGATATGGTTAATACTAAGACTCTGCTATTTGTATGCAGTACCAAATTGAAAAACCCTAAATTCCATATAGAGGTGTATCTAAGTGGGTCAGCACATATGGTTTGCAAGAAGTTATAGCTAGATCAGCATTTTGCTGCAGTAATAAAATACAATAAAGATGGCCTGAATGCCTCTTTCAGAGGATGGATATGTAGAAGTCCTTGATCTAAATGTAGTAGCAAAATTGGGTATCTGTATGCTACATGCTTGCTATCAACAAAATAGGTAAAGTTATGGCAGACTCTTACAAACAGAAAACTGGTATCAAAGCTTACCCGACAGCTTCATTCATGAGGGGTATAAGTGGTAGTATTTAGTTTAAATGCAAGCAACAAAATAATGTAACTATGTGTTAATGTCCTGAGGGCTTGTCTTATGCTTAATCAGGAGGATTTGGTTCAAGGAATAATTATGGACCTGTATACTATGTTATTGAATTGAAATGTTGTATTTCTTTTAGATGCAGCAGTAGCTTGGAATTCAGTCTGTCAATCTTAATGCCCCTTAACAGGTCTTTAATTGTTATGCTCAACTGGCAGTGCTAAGCCCATTACTAAATTCAAAACTATGGATTCTTATAACTGGAGTTAATTGAATAGTACAGCCCAGATGTGGAGCCAATTCTCCAACAAAATCCAAAAAATTAAAAATTAACTGCCAGCCAGGAGGTTCATATTTGAAGTGAAATAGCAGAAGCTTGATAGAGTGAGTTGATTTTCTGTACGTATAGTCTTATTGACTCATGCACATTACCTTGTGGATGGTAGGTGAGTAAAACCCCACAGTTTTGCATTGAACCTTTGGGTAATTCAGAGGTGGTAATAACCCCTCTATTAGCCTTTCTAAATTCAGTGGTCAAATTATAAAATATTGCAGATCCCCTAATTGAACTGAATGGGGTTGCTGTGCAAAGAGAACCTGGGTAACTTTAAAGTCAGATCTGAAGAACGTGATAAGTCAGTATAGTATCTGGAATATGTTGGCGTTTGGATAGATCACTCTTACTTTTCCAGCAGGAAAATGGAGCTCACACATCTCTACCAGATGAACACACAACTTCATGGATATCATTCTAAGTAATATTTCATTCCGTGCTGGGAAATAAATAGCACCAGAAAAGACTGCAGTTCAGACTTCTGAGCCCCCACTGCAGTATATCTACTGATCATCCCAATATTATTGTAAATATTGAACTACATGCATGGATTTACTATATTCTAGAAAAGTCTTGGAAGAGAAAATGGACAAATGGACTGTGATATGCTCCTCTAAAGCCTATGGTTTGAGATAATGGCAAAGTAAAATGAAACCTTGGCACTGTGCCCCAGATGATAAAAGACTGATTTACCTTTCATGTTCTCTAAGAGCTCAATGAGAGGGTGAGAGGATGGAAGTAAGCAGTAGGACTGTCTTCTAAAGCCTATGGTTTGAGATAATGGCAAAGTAAAATGAAACCTTGGCACTGTGCCCCAGATGATAAAAGACTGATTTACCTTTCATGTTCTCTAAGAGCTCAATGAGAGGGTGAGAGGATGGAAGTAAGCAGTAGGACTGGCTTGCATATTCTGGGGGGGGGGGGGGTTGATGTGGCTCCCAATCAGGCAATGCTCCACTGTAAAACAAGGATTGCATGAAACCTAGGCTTGGAACCCCAGTCTGGTAACAGTAGCTCTCAGTGTGTGTGTGTGTGTGTGTGTGTGTGTGTGTGTGTGTGTGTGTGTGTGTGTGTGTGTGTGTGTGTGTGTGTGTGTGTGTGTGTCTGTGTGTGTGTGTGTGTGTGTGTGTGTGTGTGTGTGTGTGTGTGTGTGTGTGTGTGTGTGTGTCAGGGAGGCACTGGACTTCACATGGTGATTTGGTGCTTACATTAACACCATGGGATGGGTTAGGGTAACATTGGTTTTCTGGAAAAAATGCCCCTGTAGCCTCTGCTCAGAATGCTGTGTGCTTTTCATTGGAGGGAATGCCTGACACATTGCTGGAGCTGGATAAGAATGCCTTCTGGACCCAGTTAGCTACAGTGGAAGTGCAGACAGGGAGACAAAGAACTTTCATGGCTGCCTGGATGTCTTCCCCATCCAGACAACTTTTTGTGATCCCAAATGACATTCCTAGTTAGGGTAGTAAACAGGCATGTCATTAAAGGGCGGCCTTATAGTCAGTAGGTACAGATGTAAGAAACAAATGGAAAATGTGAAAATAAACAGCTTAAACAAAGAAAACTAAGAAACTATTGAAAACCGAAATAACTGAATAAAATTTTAGCAAGTTGTATATAAATATCTAAAATGAACTAAGTAAAATAACTTGAAGAATAAGTAAATCCCTACTACTGATCAAAGTTAGAATATAAGTAATGCCCTCACCAACAGATAAATCTCCCCAGCTTTAATTTAGAGTTATGAAAATAATTGTTATTAGCTCTGGAAAACCATGAAAAATTATGGTAAAAGAAAAGTTGGTCAGACAACAAAATTCAAACTTTGCATGGTTGCAAGACATAAAGGCCTAGCACAAAAACATTTCAAGGATTTAACATATGGCAAAATATACAGCATCCATCAATACATTCAATTCAGAAATGATAGACCAAAGAACAGATCCGGCAGGCAGATAACCCTTTTAATGTTTGTATAATTACAGACATTTTCAGCTGTTAGCAATGCCTCCCTGTCTAGTCGGTTGAATGTATAATTGAGCTGAAACCTGGGCTATGAGTCAGTACTAACAGAAAAAGTACACGCCTGTAGTTAGTCAAGCCACACCTGTGAAGTGTAGTACCCTTCAAGAAAATGGGACACCTGTACCTCCAATGTAGGTAATGTCTAAATGTTCAGAGACATAATCTACAAAAAGTGACAGTGGCATAACAGGTATCACAATTATCTTTGCTGCTGGAATGCCAGAAGGCTGTGGGTTCTATTCCCCTTCCAAGTGCCTGGATTGCTGACAATGCAGTGCAACATTAGGGTGATGCTGCACTCTTGAGTGTGTTGTCATTCGGATGAGATGTTAAATTGTGGTACCTTCTCCTTGATTTGGTGGTAGCTCAGGTGGATATAAAAGATCCTGCAACACCTATTGAAAAAAGTAGGGGTCCATTATTTAAATACAAAAAAATAATTATTATTTAAAAAAATATTTACAAGTGTGCTCTATATATATATATATGTATATATATATATATATATATATATATATATATATATATATATATATATATATATATATACATATACACACACACACACACACACACACACACACACACACACACACACACACACACACACACACACATATATTTTCCCTATTAGACTCCCACTCCATTTTTCATAGCCACCATCTGATTTTACTTAATATTGTTGCTAAAATCCATTTACCATTAAACATAATTCAATTTATTATTTTATTCCATACAACATAAAATATATTTTTAACTATTCTTTTATCCTGTACTTTACATCTATTCTTATACTATCCATATTTAATCATATCCATGTTTATTTTATCCACTTCTTTTATATCTTCAAAAAATCATATTTACATATTTTTCCCATAGCTAATTTTACTCTTTTACATTTCAAAAAAAAAAAACATGTTCCAAAGTTTCTTCTTCCTGACAGTGTCAACATATTGTATCACTTTTCTTTTTATATGACATACTTCCTGTTACTGGGAAGTTTTCTATTACCAGTCACCACAGAAAATCTTGGCATTCTACTTTCTGATTACACCATTTGCTTCTTATTTTTATAGCTTTAATTTTTTTTTCATCTATTAGATTTTGTCATGGTTTTACATAGTAATTTTTTATAATTACATTCTTATACCATACTTTTTATCTTTTTCTGTATCATGAATTTCCATTTTCCACAAAAATAGTTTTTCTTGGTAACATTTCATTTCTTCATGTATCCAAAGACATGCATCTGGAGGGTTTCTTCTGCGCCTCCATTGAAAATGGGATCTATCCCAGTCAGACTTTCCCAGTAAACAAATGTTAAATAAAGAAACAATACACTCTTTTTTCTTTTACTCTTTTTTACCCTACCCTAAAAAAGTATCATATTTATACAATTTTACTATTAATCTCTCATCTTTTTCATTTATCCACTTTAACACTATTTAATGAAGCAGCATATACCACTGGGTTAATTAACTCTAAACTCTCTTCTGCTTTATTTACATATAGCACTCCTCTTCTTACTGGGTTTAATCTAAAACCCCATGTAAATGAAAACAAAAAATACCTGCAATAATTACATTTCAAATGCTGTTGGCAACATAATCACAGTTTTTAGAGTAAGCTATTTTCCTATCGGTATTGAATTTATCAAATAAGCTTTTTTTTCTGACTGAAAATATATGTTTTCCAGAAAAGACAGGTTTGTTTTATTTCTTATTGTTTTCCCCCCATTGAATTTTACTTATATCCTTATTCCCAAATCTTATACCTAACACAGAAATTTCATTTGTTGTAAAATACATAATCCCGATTTTTACTATATCACCTAAACCTTCACTTTTCTCTTTATTGAAAACCATCCCTATAATCTCTAGACATTTATTTGTGCAAATTATTACTTATTTTATCAAAATTTAGTTTTTTGCAATTATTGCAATGTCATTTGCATGTATTAACAGAACTGGGATTCTTATACCCCACCTTCTTCATTTTGTAATTTATATCACTTCATAACTAATGCAAAGAGTATACAACTCATTGGACATCCCTGTCTTACACTTCTCTTCATATCTACCTCTTAGCTTAACCAGCCATTTACAAGTATTTTTACTTTCTTATTACTATACACTGACAAAAATAATTTTCAAACCTTCTCACTTATATTATTATTATCCATAAGATTTCATGTTCAGTTGTGTCAAATGCCTTATTAAGGTCTCCTGTCATGATGTTCACATTTTCTTTTCTGTTCATATCATCCACAATTTCTTTAATTTTCTAGGCATTCAGCCAGTTAAGCTTTTTGCCAGCAATTTTTGTAGATCAGCATAGCTAGATAAAAAGTCTAGCTGTGGAGAGAAGTTTTTCTTTCTTGTAATTTATTTGTTCAAAAAATTATTTTATATCTCCATGAGTAATGATACATTAATCTGTGTATTTAACTAACTGTATTGTTTAACTCATCTCTTTCTTAGTAAAACACTTTTATTTATTAACCTTTAAAAAGATTGTGTCAGTCTGTCTGTCTAGTTATTTATTTGCTGACAAAAGGGCATTTAAGTTAAATTGGTCATAGGTTGTTAGCATTTGCTTCTAATTAGCCAGTCTGCTTTACAACACATTACCATTTGTGCTTATAATTATTTTCCTTATTAACAGGAGTTAAAAAGTAATTGTGAGACGCCTGGCCTGATAATCTGGGGTGGTAGCAGTTCCCAACTATAAGCCAACACAAACGTGCTGGAGAATATCTGCAGCCTTCTCTAGAAATGAATGTGTGTGTGTGTGTGTGTGTGTGTGTGTGTGTGTGTGTGTGTGTGTGTGTGTGCGTGTGTGTGTGTGTGTGTGTGTTTGTGTGTGTGTGTGGATGAGTGTGGGAAAGTGAGGATTGCAATGCACTGCAACATAGAGAGAGAGAGAGAGATAGAGAAATAGAGGGGTGAGAAGGGGGTCTAGGGAGGTAGGCCGAAGATGCTACTTGGCAGGATGTTCAGTGTGAAGCTTCTTCATAGGTGAAGATAGTGGAGGCCCATCAAAAGGGTGACAGTACATATTTCGAGCATTCTCTTCTGTCCAGACAGTTACTTATATTTGCGTGCCTTTTTATGCTTTTCTCTGCTTAGTACGAGTGATGTCATTTCGACACCAAGCACCTTGTGGCTATCATATTTAAAGTGCATTGGTCACTTTCAAATCATCCTTGCTTTACAGTTGATTTTATTTCTTGTCATACTGCTCATGTTAAAGTTGCAAGTGATTTTGCAAAAAAATGAAGAGTACAGTGTGTTGTTTGCTTTATTAATTTCACTGTTTAAGCAGTTTTTCTCTATAGTCACACCCACAAAAATGATGTCATGGTAGGTATTAAACAATTATTTGCATAAGAATGCAAAGTATCATAGGCAAAACGATAATTTACCTTAAGTGAACAACTTCTTACATACACGGATTTCATTACTACATCATCTCATCTGTTAGTTTTCAAAGTAAAGTGCTTCATCTACAAGAACTAGCTGTCATTTAGTCCTTTTAGGAAGTAAGCAGCCAATACTAATGCATTTATCATGGACATACTGTTGCTTGTACATAAGTTTAGGAGGTGAGACATTGTGGGTTGAGTCTTTCATGATGTTATGGCAATGATTTCCAGCTGTAAGAAAATTTCAGGGGGCTGCCCTTATCAAGAAAATAAAATACATAAAAAAACACTTTTTGAATTATAAACTGTATAATTTTGTATTGTTTATGTTAAGATGGTTAGACCCAACTCCAAAGTTTTTTTCTTAGACTTACTTCACAACTTGACAAACTCACTTTAAGATTACTAAGATTTAAAAATGTTTAGTTTAAAAGATTAACTCATTTAAGGATAGTGAAATGGATTTAAGTGCTACAGCCTCTGCCCACAATCTGATTTTTTAAATATTAGATATTTCATAACAGTATTAACACAACATCCCAAATCACTAACAAAAGTTAACAATGGTTATTTACAGAGAACAGAGTACACATATCACACAATGACCTGGCTTCCAATAGGATTTGGGCATAGAGTATCATGGTACACTGAAGAGTTACTTCACTCCAGATTACTAAACCTATGTCTCAGCCAGTTCTCATTCTATGTATTATATTTGGGAACTGCAGGAAGCTTGTGCCCAATTCCAAAAGAGGAATTGGGTTTGATGTGCCAAAAACACTTTGGAGATGTACATTGGTGTAGATAGATGATATACAACCCTGAAGCAATAGCACCATCTGTAAAAGGAACTTGTTGTTGTAGGCAGTGCCTTTTAGGAAGGTAGACTGCTTGTAATATACAATCTACAACTCCATCTGTATTGCAGCTTTGATGCTGCAGGTTGACTCCTGCTTGAAGTACCAGAACTCCTATAAAGATGAATCTGTGGCACTTGACAACTTTCGTCCAACTTGAGGACCCATTGATTCCTCATAAGGGATTATGGTGGTCTTGGAATGGGTAATGATATTCACTACCTTAGAAAGTCACAACATCTCATTACCTATGCCTAACATAGCAAGAATTCTAGACATTTAATACCTTGGCATTGCAAGGCACTGATTTTGGGCATTCCTCACCCCCCCACCCCAAACACACACACATCCCATCTAGGAAATGCTTTCAATCTCTGATTCATTTGATGAAACCTTAGTATACATATCAGTAATTTCAGGAAGTCATTAAAATGACCTCTCATTTCTTTTTAGCATTTATTTTCCATTCTTTTGTTAGTATTGTTTTATATGACAATATTAGACCAACTAGCATCTCTTGTTTGGACCACCTGACTGCTTCACCTTCTTACCCAAATGTAAATAATTCACAGGGTCACTGTAATCTCTTATTAAATATATTGCTATATCATTTCCATCTGATTTGTACCTGCTGACAATCCCTGAACATGTGTTTTATGCCTGTCTGTGGACCAGCATCTCCATCACCTACCATTAACTACTCGTCCCACTTTTGTTTTCTATTCAGCAAGATATATAAAAATGTATGATTTTCATTTGTTGATCTACTTTTTAGTGATAAACAGTTATGTCAGAACTTTTTCTACTTTAAATTATTAAGACATACTTCCTCCTTTTTCAACATTTCATATGAATTCTGTTTGAAGCACCCTGGGATTTTTTAAATCATGTTTATTTGTATACATTCCTTTCTCTGCCCTTTATAGTATTAGCCCATGTTTCCTAAGGGGCCAGTTTTATTTTGTCTTCCCTGTCCTCACCTGGTCTTCCAGGTAGAAACTCTTCAGCTGTGCATTGGTGTACCATCAATCATTTGGGAGGTTGTGCCTTTCTCTTAAGTTATTAAAAGAGACATGCCCTTGTTTATTTGCTCCTTCCATGTAATAGTATTATTTACATTATCTCCATCTTACAAACTCACAATTTTCTCATATATTGTTTTTCTTGTGGTGGGCCTAGTTCTGTTATCTTTGAATTTGTCTGTTCACTTTATATCCTATTTCTCAACAAGCTAAGTTTCTTAAGAGTGCAAAGTCCACTATCCAGTTCCATAGTATGTTTTCCCTTCTTCCTGTATTTCAGTATTGTCTTGAATTCCTTTCTTTACTCTATTCCTTCACTATTTAGTGTTATGCACTGTGCTGTCCTAAAGGCTAATGCTAATGTCAGTATATTATTTAGTATCCATCCTTCTTCTTCTTTCATAGTAATTAGCCTTGACTTAGTCATCCTTCGACTTAGTCCACCATTTATATAAATTCTACTGTTACAGTCTACAAGGATTTGACAACTGTATGGTCAGTCAGCATTATTTTGTACCTTAACAAATTTAAGATAATAGGGATAACCATCACATTTACCATGTTGTTTCATCTCTCATAGAATCTGCCCCCCTTACCAACAAGCCTTTTACCTTTTCAATTAATCTCTAGATATCTTATCAGTGTTGTATTCTGGTGTCTGATCCACTTCTAGGCCGATATATTTGGGCAACATTGTGCCTTTAATTCTTTCACTAGCACTACTTCATTTGGTCTAGTACTGTCTCTTGTGACCCTACAGTCCCAGCAGATTTGTGGATTTGTCCAGACTCCAAGGAAGAATCCTGTCAGCTCTCTCTGCCACAAGCATGCAGTCATCCATATAAAGCTTGACCAGGCTCTTATGTAGCCATCATACTGTAGAATGTTGGCTTTTGTTCTTATTCTGGTTGCAAATTTTTCTATCACGAACAAAAATATTCAAGGTAATAATGAGTATTGATGTTTGTTCTTTGCATTTCACTCCTAAGGGAAGTTTCCTCATTTAGCACAACATCAGATGTTGTTTTCTTATATAATAAAATGACATAGATGGAAAGTGGGTTTCCTAGTACCCTTGGCTGTATTACATCAAATAAAAATGTCTAAACCATTATGACATATGCTTTTTATTATCAAAAAGCACTACACTCAAATCTGCTTTTGAGTTCTGATTTAGCTCTGAAAAATTCACCAGTACCAATCAACCTGCCATATTCTTGGACCTGTCAAAAGCCTTTGATATGGTCAACCATCCCAAACTACTCCACTCCCTTATTAATCTTGGCCTTAGTGATCACACACTAGCCTGGTTCCAAAACTATCTACATGTTAGACAACAAGCAGTTCGATGGGACAACAACCTATCGTCACTGATGCCTATTACCACAGGAGTCCCACAAGGGTCCATTCTGGGACCCCTTCTATTCTCTGACTTCATTAATGATCTCCACAGCATATGCCAAGATGCAACTGTTATACAATATGCTGATGACTCAACATTAGTCTGCTCAACCAATGACCCACAGAAACTTCTCTCCATTACCCAAAAAGCCTTCCAAATTACAGAAACCTAGTCACTGAACAAAAACCTATTACTTAATCCACAAAAGACCAAACTGTTGCTATTTAAACCAGATAAATTCATCTCAGTGCCCAACACATTCAATATTGTGTCCAGAGATGGGACTATCATCTCTCCAGACACTCATACTAAACTGCTAGGATTGACCTTTGATAACAATCTCAAGTTTGATCTACATATAAATCAAATGATTAAAAACATTCACAACAAACTGGGCAGTCTTTATAAAAACAAACCATTTCTAACTCAACATGCTAGAATAACCATAGCTCAAACCCACCTCCTCTCCACACTATTCTACGCTGCTCCCATTTTCACCAACATACCCAAAACTGAAATGGCCAAGCTTAACATCTGCTACAATCAAACTGCCAAATTTGCTATTGGTACTTCCTACAGTGCTCGCCACTGTCATTCACTAAATCAATGTAACTGTCTTGAACTCCCAAATCTCCTCTCATCCCATCAGCTGTCTTTTGCTCATAAACTTCTACTACTTCCTGAAAAAAAAACAGCACTATCTAATCTACTTAAACTACAAACTAATACCAGACAACTTGACTCTAGTGATAAAACCCCAGCACTATCTAATCTACTTAAACTACAAACTAATACCAGACAAATCCACTCTAGTGATAAAACCCAGCACTATCTAATCTACTTAAACTACAAACTAATACCAGACAACTTCACTCTAGTGATAAAACCCCAGCATTATATAATCTACTTAAACTACAAACTAATACCAGACAACTTCACTCTAGTGATAAAACCCCAGCACCATCTAATCTACTTAAACTATAAACTAATACCAGACAACTTCACTCTAGTGATAAAACCCAGCACTATCTAAGCTACTTAAACTGCAAAAGAATACCAGACAATTGTGCTCTAGTGATAAAACCCAGCACTATCTAATCTAATTAAACTGCAAACTAATACCAGACAACTTCACTCTAGTGATAAAACCCCAGCACCATCTAATTTACTTAAACTACAAACTAATACCAGACAACTTCACTCAAGTGATAAGCACTATCTAATCTACTTAAACTGCAAACTAATACCAGACAACTTCACTCTAGTGATGAAACCCAGCACTATCTAATCTACTTAAACTACAAACTAATTCCAGACAACTTCACTCTAGTGATAAGCACTATCTAATCTACTTAAACTACAAACTAATACCTGACAACTTCACTCTAGTGATAAAACCCAGCACTATCTAATCTACTTAAACTACAAACTAATACCAGACAACTTCACTCTAGTGATAAAACCCAGCACTATCTAAT
The DNA here is from genome assembly GCF_019279795.1 of Protopterus annectens. Classification (NCBI taxonomy): domain Eukaryota; kingdom Metazoa; phylum Chordata; order Ceratodontiformes; family Protopteridae; genus Protopterus; species Protopterus annectens. The sequence goes on from NC_056735.1 coordinate 898,062,663, forward strand.
CCACTTAAACTACAAACTAACACCAGACAACTTCACTCTAGTGATAAAACACAGCACTATCTAATCTACTTAAACTACAAACTAATACCAGACAATTTCACTCTAGTGATAAGCACTATCTAATCCACTTAAACTACAAACTAACACTAGACAACTTCACTCTAGTGAAAAAACCCAAAACTATCTAAGCTACTTAAACTACAAACTAATACCAGACAACTGTGCTCTAGTGATAAAACCCAGCATTATCTAATCTACTTAAACTACAAACTAATACCAGACAACTTCACTCTAGTGATAAGCACGATCTAATCTAATTAAACTACAAACTAACACCAGACAACTTCACTCTAGTGATAAAACCCCAGCACCTTCTAATCTACTTAACTACAAACTAATACCAGACAACTTCACTCTAGTGATAAACACAATCTAATCTACTTAAACAACAAACTAATACCAGACAACTTCACTCTAGTGACAAAACGCAGCACTATATAATCTACTTAAACTACATACTAATACCAGACAACTTCACTCTAGTGATAAAACCCAGCACTATCTAATCTACTTAAACTACAAACTAATACCAGACAACTTCACTCTAGTGATAAGCACTATCTAATCTACTTAAATTACAAACTAATACCAGACAACTTCACTCTAATGATAAGCACTATCTGATCCACTTAAACTACAAACTAACACCAGACAACTTCACTCTAGTGATAAAACCCAGCACTATCTAATCTACTTAAACTACAAACTAATAGCAGACAACTTTACTCTAGTGACAAGCACTATCTAATCTACTTAAACTACAAACTAATACCAGACAACTTCACTCTAGTGATAAAACCCAGCACTACCTATCTACTTAACTACAAACTAATACCAGACAACTTCACTCTAGTGATAAGCACTATCTAATCTACTTAAACTACAAACTAACACCAGACAACTTCACTCTAGTGATAAAACACAGCACTATCTAATCTAATTAAACTGCAAACTAATACCAGACAACTTCACTCTAGTGATAAGCACTATCTAATCCACTTAAACTACAAACTAACACCAGACAACTTCACTCTAGTGAAAAAACCCAACACTATCTAACCTACTTAAACTACAAACTAATACCAGACAACTGTGCTCTAGTGATAAAACCCATCACTATCTAATCTACTTAAACTACAAACTAACACCAGACAACTTCACTCTAGTGATAAAACACAGCACTATCTAATCTACTTAAACTACAAACTAATACCAGACAATTTCACTCTAGTGATAAGCACTATCTAATCCACTTAAACTACAAACTAACACTAGACAACTTCACTCTAGTGAAAAAACCCAGCAATATCTAAGCTACTTAAACTACAAACTAATACCAGACAACTGTGCTCTAGTGATAAAACCCAGCATTATCTAATCTACTTAAACTACAAACTAATACCAGACAACTTCACTCTAGTGATAAGCACGATCTAATCTAATTAAACTACAAACTAACACCAGACAACTTCACTCTAGTGATAAAACCCCAGCACCTTCTAATCTACTTAACTACAAACTAATACCAGACAAATTCACTTTAGTGATAAGCACTATCTAATCTACTTAAACTACAAACTAATACCAGACAACTTCACTCTAGTGATAAACACAATCTAATCTACTTAAACAACAAACTAATACCAGACAACTTCACTCTAGTGACAAAACGCAGCACTATATAATCTACTTAAACTACATACTAATACCAGACAACTTCACTCTAGTGATAAAACCCAGCACTATCTAATCTACTTAAACTACAAACTAATACCAGACAACTTCACTCTAGTGATAAGCACTATCTAATCTACTTAAACTTCAAACTAATACCAGACAACTTCACTCTAGTGATAAACACAATCTAATCTACTTAAACTACAAACTAATACCAGACAACTTCACTCTAGTGATAAAACCCAGCACTATCTAATCTACTTAAACTAGAAACTAATACCAGACAACTTCACTCTAGTGATAAAACCCCAGCACCATCTAATCTACTTAACTACAAACGAATACCAGACAACTTCACTCTAGTGATAAGCACTATCTAATCTACTTAAACTACAAACTAATACCAGACAACTTCACTCCAGTGATAAGCACTATCTAATCTACTTAAACTACATACTAATACCAGACATCTTCACTCTAGTGATAAAACCCAGCACTATCTAGTCTACTTAACTACAAATTAATACCAGACAACTTCACTCTAGTGATAAGCACTATCTAATCCACTTCAACTACAAACTAACACCAAACAACTTCACTCTAGTGAAAAAACCCAGCACTATCTAAGCTACTTAAACTACCAACTAATACCAGACAACTGTGCTCTAGTGATAAAACCCAGCACTATCTAATCTGCTTAAACTACAAACTAATACCAGACAACTTCACTCTAGTGATAAAACCCCAGCACCATCTAATCTACTTAAACTACAAACTAATACCAGACAACTTCACTCTAGTGATAAGCACTATCTAATCTACTTAAACTACAAACTAACACCAGACAACTTCACTCTAGTAATAAAACCCCAGCACCATCTAATCTACTTAACTACAAACTAATACCAGACAACTTCACTCTAGTGATAAGCACTATCTAATCTACTTAAACTACAAACTAATACCAGACAACTTCACTCTAGTGATAAAACCCAACACTATCTAATCTAATTAAACTACAAACTAATACCAGACAACTTCACTCTAGTGATAAACCCAGCATTATCTAATCTACTTAACTACAAAATAATACCTGACAACTTCACTCTAGTGATAAGCACTATCTAATCCACTTAAACTACAAACTAACACCAGACAACTTCACTCTAGTGATAAAACCCAGCACTATCTAATCTACTTAAACTACAAACTAATACCAGAAAACTTCACTCTAGTGATAAGCACTATCTAATCCACTTAAACTACAAACTAACACCAGACAACTTCACTCTAGTGAAAAAACCCAGCACTATCTAAGCTACTTAAACTACAAACTAATACCAGACAACTGTACTCTAGTGATAAAACCCAGCACTATCTAATCTACTTAACTACAAACTAATACCAGACAACTTCACTCTAGTGATAAGCACTATCTGATCCACTTAAACTACAAACTAACACCAGACAACTTCACTCTAGTGAAAAAAACCAGCACTATCTAATCTACTTAAACTACAAACTAATACCAGACAACTTCACTCTAGTGATAAGCACTATCTAATCTACTTAAACTACAATCTAATACCTGATTCACTCTAGTGATAAAACCCAGCACTATCTAATCTACTTAAACTACAAACTAATACCAGACAACTTCACTCTAGTGATAAAACCCAGCACTATCTAATCTACTTAAACTACAAACTAATATGAGACAACTTCACTCTAGTGATAAAACCCAGCACTATCTAATCTACTTAACTACAAACTAATACCAGACAACTTCACTCTAGTGATAAGCACTATCTAATCTACTTAAACTATAAACTAATACCAGACAACTTCACTCTAGTGATAAAACCCAGCACTATCTAATCTACTTAAACTACAAACTAATACCAGACAACTTCGTAATCAAGGGGACCAAAAGCAATAACACAGCAGGTGACTCCCTCTTCCTTAACTACATCAGTAAAATTTGGAACTCATTACCTTCTGCTATTACCTCAGCCAACTCAATGGTTACATTCAAAAAGCTACTAAAGGAGCACCCAAAACTCGCATGGCTATGCTCTTGCTACCCACCAGGTTGACCCATATCATACACACCCTCTGACCTACTCTCATGCTCCTTTTCACTTCTATCCCTTCAAGAAGAATCATGACTCCTCCTTATAGTGCCTCATCTGCAAACACCCACACCAACAGTCAGCAATTATGTACATTCCAACTTTAAACCCAACCACATCTCACAAAACTAATCCTAACATCCACTCCCAACCCCCTCTTACTTACAATTGTCTCAATCAATGTTATCACTGGAAACCAGTACATTCTAAGCACTACTGTACTCTAACTTTAACTATAGAATTTTGTTAAAACTTGTGACTACCAATGGATATTGTACTTTGTAAGTTTAAAACTATGGAATCTTGTTAAATCATGGGGGGATTCAGTAATCCTACATGTAGGACGAACAAAGTCCTACTCGGAGACTGCCGTCTAAGAGTTAGACATCAGCGAGTCATGCATATGCATGAGGGCGCGCTAACTCAACTCCCAGGCTAATACGGAGCATGTAGGAGTGCAGGGGGTGTGTCAGACTGCCGAGCAGTCCAAATATCCACGCCACTGCAAGTGCCTAACTCTGCTTTTTTTTTTATTATTCACCATATAGCTGCCCGTATTTGTGCGCGTGTGAGCGGGTGTGCCCATTGCTTAGCTACAGTTAGCAATTTCGACATTGAAGAGCATAATAAGAAATGTTTATGCAAATTAAGCCAAATAGCAATAGCATAGTGGTAGAGCCTTTGCACAAAGAGGAGGCATTCCCGGTTCTAGTTCCACAACTCCCCTTTCTATTTTATGTTTTAAATTAGTATATACAATAATTCCTGACATATATGAATGAAATTTTAGTAAAAAGCATTGAAATGGCCAATGTATTAGTGAACAAAATGTATATATATAAATATAAGAAGGTGAGCAGCATTAAGGATATTGACATATAATTGCCCATAGCTAAGCAGCGTTGTACCCAGCGCAATATAGTTGCCCATAGTTAAGCAGCCCTTTACCTAGCGCAATATAGTTGCTTATAACTAAGCAGCACTTTACCTAGTGCAATATAGTTGCCCATAACTAAGCAGCGCTTTACATAGCGCAATAGGTTTGCGTGGAGCTGTGCACCACGCTAACCAGCACACCATAGGGCAACATCGGGCAACGTGGAGCAACGTAGAGCAAAGTTGAGCAAAGTTGCCTAAACACAGCCACACCCCCTAGCCTGTCTGGACAGTAGTAAAATAAAAAGCAATGACAAGGCTCAAACCCGGGACACTGTGCACCATAATAAAAGTACTGAACCACTAAGCCATGACAGCTTGGCATAAACATGCACTGTTAACATACATATACTTATAAATAAAAGTTTAACCATTGCTAAGCAGGTTTGCTGTTAACTGAGAATTTTCAAAAACGGCCAATCACAAATAAGTGTGGGAAATGAGGCATATTTAAGCTCCATAGGTGGGAATACACGCCATAACTGGTTGTAGCTCCCATCTGCAGTCAGAATGGCCAGTGCTGGAGAGGGTACTGCTTTCGGCACGGTGGGGCATCGAGGAGTCAAAATACATGGTTTGGCTCCTTGTTCACCATCATGAGTCAAGACTCCTGCAGGGCCAGTTCCAAGGGACAGAGTACAAAGTGGAGGCTTGGAATCGGTTAGCTCATGATCTCACCAGTGCCACAGGCATCCCTCAGACTGGTGAGCAGGTCTGTCACCACCATGCAGACCTGAAGAGATGGAAGCAGGACCAACTGTACCGATGGATACAGGAGGCCTGTGACATGCAAGATGCCCCACTACTGAGTAGGTAGCCATGGAATGAAGTATGTAAGAAATGCTATTGTAGTCCATATAATGGATAGGTATGTCTCAATATCCCTTCATTTACTTCACAGCTGCAGGTGTCCATGCTGCGAATTGGCAAGTCTATGCAGATAGGCTGCTAAGGCTGCACCACCAGGCAGGTTAGTAATTATTCTGCATGTATTATTATATAAAATAAGTGAGAGAGCATGAAAAAGAATATTGTAACCCATTAATAAAGGTATAATAAGTCTTGAATAAGGTCTCTGCATGTATTTTAATATAAAATAAGTGAGAGAGTGTGAAAAAGTGTTGTAACCCATTAATAAAGGTATAACAAGTCTGGAATAAAAGCATTCTGCATGCACCAAAATATGAAATGAATGAGAGAGCCACTACAGAAGTGTGTAATGTAATTAATAAAGGTATAATTCCTGGACTGTGTCCGTGTCACTTTCTTTGATATGTTGTTGTACCCTTGCATTATGGAAATAGTACAGTTGTATTAAGTGCTGTCAATCCACACTTGTGTAGGTCCATATAAAGTGGATGAAGGGAATGCCAGTAGCTGTTAAGCTTATATACAGTCCTCAACTGTTGGTTCATGGCTAGCATGTACAGGTTAATCTGGCACATGAGTAGCTTCTGATTGTGTTCCCCACAAATGTCAGTGTGCTGCTAGAAATGTAGGGGTCTGTGTAAATGTAGCTGATAATGTCACCTGAAGACAGCCAGATATGTTGATATATGAATATAAATGAAATATATAAATACGTAGCAGTAATATCTGCATCTTGAACAGTTTGTATGTCAGATACAGGTCAGGTATATAAACAACTACAAAACCCATTTTACAATTTAATGGACACTGCCTAGTGTAATACATATAGGAGATATATACCTGCAGTCAGTAGGAATGTAGAGTAAAGTTCTAAGTATCTATAAGTTGTTAATGGAGTGATCTTTTTTACACCCTACTTTATAGTCATAAATAATGCCATTCCACAACTAAATGGGTATGTGTAATCTGAAAAACTTTGTTGGGACATATGTCCTATTGGTTCATAAATATCTGCATGTACTTTGATGCATGTGCCCTGTTCACATACCACAATCTATCAACCCTGCATGCTGTTGGAATGTCCACTGTTGTTCTAAATATGCATGTGTTATGCTTGCTGTTCAACTGTTGGAATTCTTGTGTGTTGGGTTAATGGGAATACTACTGCATGCTGTTACAACTAATTTGGAATGCTGTTGTCTGTTACTAACCCATATTGTCATTAAATCCTGATAAACATAGAACGTATGGGAAGGCCGGTCCCAGTAGACCTTCCTCTCCCACCTCAGCTGGCGATGGCACCTGGCACCTGCATGTCCGGTGCCCAGCCTGGGACCTCCTCCTCTGGTGGCCCTGTGCCACCTTCAGGTGGAAGCACTGCAGGGGATGGGGCTCGTCCTCCCCATGCAAGCGTGGCCAGAGGAGGGCCACCTATCTCCCTCCGAACGGTCCGGGCTGTGGTGCGTAGGGAGATCAAGCGTTCAGTCGCTGATCCTCTATGCCAGCTTGAGGCAAGAGTGGTGTGACTCATGGGTGAGCCTGCCCCTCTTACGCAGCCCCCAGCACAGCCACCCTCTGGGCTGTGAAGGTGCAGTGGTGACTGCCCATGGGTGGGGATGTCAGTTCCACTGTTGCCATCTGTGGGCTCATGGGCTTACGATTTCCAAACTTCCTTCCCCGTCAATGGTGTTCACCCACCCTATGTGTCATATTCTGTCCCTGTATGCGTCTTGTTTGTCTTGTCTGTTTACTTCCCCAACCTACCCCCCCAAATATACCTACTTCCCCTACCCCACATACCACTCTCACCCGATTAAAAAAAAAAGGGGGCAATCTGTTCCCACAAAAAAATTACGCCCCATACATAGCTGCCCATTTTGCACACATGTCCACTGGACACATAAACTGAAATTTAATTGGCAGTACAGCATACTTTGTTGTCCTCACCCCTCTCTCAGGGGTGGAAGATTTCAAAATTCCATCAGTAACTGAAAAAATGCCAGCACAAAACTCAGTACATATCAGCAACAAAACTACAGCAACACTAAGGTAAAACTTAAGTGTTTTAATACATATCGAACAATTCAATAATCCAGACCGGTTTCAGCCTAACATGGCTTTCCTCAGTGGAACCACTGCCATGAACTGTAGTACTACCTGAGGCTGTATGCCTAAACAGCACAGTATGGTGTACATCCACATTGATTGGAACCACTGTTCCGTGTGTTCTCTGTAGTCCTCACAGATTACATACCTCAGGCATACGGTCTCGGAACTACTGACACACAGTACTGTAAGGTACACAGGTAAAGGTTACCTGTGTTGCCATACCTATGTGTCTGATATGTATGTCTGATGTGTGTGTGTGTGTATGCCTGTACCATGGCCATGGTCATATGTGCGTTACAGGATATAGGTGCGTATCTAGCAACATGTTTAGTGTAGTACAGCAGTATGCCACCTATATTCACGAATGTGCACATATGTTAGGCAGGGGTCTGCCATCAACGACTAGTGTGGTATACTAGTGATACTGTCACTGGACTTTACAATCATTGCAGTGGATTACACTTTTCATGATGCAGTACCATGATATATACCTCCTGTGTCTAGGTTGTGTATTGTGTCGCATACAGTGTGCCATGTACTGTTGTATAGTATTACATACTGTTGTAAGTTCGTTGCTGTGCAGGCACTGTCAGGCAGTTGTGAGTTGAGTACTGACATGTGGTTTTGAAAGTGTGTATCTTCTGACAGCCAATAGGTTGCTATATATGGCAGTTAATTGATATCTGTACATAAGAAATATACGTGTGCCTCATGACTTGCTCACACATATTGTTTCATTGTCTTCCAGGGCTATGTCCCACCATCGTAATCCTGCCTATAGCATGGCGGAGGAAGAGGTCATAACATCCAGCCTGGTGCAGCAGTATACCCTGCTGTTCTCTAGAACCAGCCAGGACCAGCATGAGTGGACTGCACTGTGGCAAGAGCTTGTCCATTGGGTAAATGACATAGGCATGCATAACCGGACATATGAGCAGGTACACCATCACTGCAGTGATTTAATTAGACATGTCCGGCAGCGTGCATCTGATATCCGCAGACAGCAGCTTGCCACAGGTGGGGGGTAGCTATCCACCCCCCTTCACCAGAGTGGAGGAGCTGCTCCTCAGCCAGGTGGCTCCTGGCCAACAACAACCCCAACAACTAATGTGTATCATCATGGAGGCCGGAGACACCCAGCAAGCTGACATGGAGCATGCAGGTAACATGGCATAGCTGTAGACTACTGTTACCTCAATTGTTAGAGCATGCTTATGTGAGATGTGTACTGTGTAGTTAGACAATGTGGTGCCTAGTGTTGTGCAATGGTAATAATTAGGAATACAATCTGTATGCCTGTGACTGTCAACCATTGTACTACTGTAAGATTGCAAACACACAGTAGCAATGCAACAGTTGTTGCCACTGACAAAGTGTCTCATATCCTTGTAGGTCCCTATGGTGTGACAGCAAGGCAGCCGACCCATGCTGGTGAGTGTGTTCTACCATTAATACTGCTAATTAAATGTGCATGTCATAGGTGAGGTGTAGGCCATGTACATGTAACACACATATGCATAATGCATGCTGTGCATGTTTGTTGTGAGACTATGCACATCCCAGTAACGTGGGTAGCTGCCTATAACACATACAATACAGAGAGCATTCCACACAATTGTGGCAACACTGATGTGGACATTGAGTCGATATACATGCACACAACATACACAACACTGTCATACGCAGTACACGTTAACATGCTACACATGGCGTATTCAGACGCTCGCTGTAAGGTCACACCACAGTATCCCACACTTCATCCACACAGCACACATAATATACCTGAGAGGTAGATGCCTCACATGTGTCTGTGTGACACACTTCGACACATTACACATTCATGGTAGGCAATGCCCCCTATTGTGCACCTTACAAACCCATGTAACAACTGGCTGTGAAATGGTGAATGTAGCCATGGTACTGCATTTCCGGTACAGCATGGTATGTGCCGGTGTGGCACACATTAGTAGCCTTGTGTGACCACATGATGCTGCATGATGATGGCTCATGGTAGTACACCCCATCCAGTTACAGTGACCACAGTACTACACATAGCATTACCTGCTATGCACCTCAGTGTTGTGTGTGTGAAAACATAGGCACCTATACACAATATGCATAGCAATCACCATTTGTACAAAGTGACACTTATATGTCATGTAATGCTATTGAGTGTATAGGTCACATGACACACACTGTGTCTGTGTGATGTTTAATGTTGCAGTTGTGTTGTAGCATGCCATGTCATGTCTGGCACTGGCATGTCCACAATATGTCCTACACTCACCATAACCACTGTACAATGGACATGTTGAGCAATGGTATTCCATCAGGTTAACATGCACCACTCATCCTGTGTGTATACATAGCATGCATGTGCTAATCATGTGTCCATAATTATCTGCTGAAGACACAGACACTCTAATCAGAAATGGATATCTATGTGACACACAGATACACATCCAGCCATGGTATGTATACCTGTGAGAGATGGTGCACAGGACATTGCAAAGCTTATAATACTTGCACAGCACTGTCGTGTCCATGTACACAGTGTGTTCCATGGTGAGGCCAATCACTGAACAACAGCACACATGCATCAAAGACATGTGCAGTGTTAATGGCAAGGGCTGTCAACACCAGCACTGCATGCTGTTGTGAAACACTCGTCCTGCATGCTGACACGTGTGATATCACTGTTTGCCTTGTGATACTGTACCCCACCCTCACCCGCTATTGAGTATGTTCTGGATTGCTGGTGGTGTGTGTCTGTGTGTGTGTGTGTGTGTGTGTGTGTGTGTGTGTGTGTGTGTGTGTGTGTGTGTGTGTGTGTGTGTGTTTTAGTGATTAGTGCATTTGTGTGCATGTGTGCATGTGTGCATGTGTGCATGTGTGCGAGTGTTCTTGTGTGCATGTGTGCAAGTGTTCATGTGTGCATGTGTGCATGTGTGCATGTGTTCATGTGTGCATGTGTGCATGTGTGCCGACATCATGTACAGGTCGTAAAGTGTGTTTCCTGTCTCCCTCTCACAGGTGCTGACCTTGGGCTGGTTCACTGCAGCAGGGAAACTGATGTCACCGAGCAAAACAGTGATACTGATGATAGGTGTGTTGAAGCACAGGCATGTTTGCCAGGGTCTGTCGTTGGGCCACCAATCGACAGTACACAGCTGTCCACCCCATCCATGCATACAGTCATACTGCCAATACATCCATCACCAATGCCCATAGCTGAGGGATAGCGTACAGTTGGCATTGGCCAGGACAGTGTGGTATCCATGGCACATGCATCCCAACACAGCAGCCATACCCAGATGTCTGGAAGGGTACCACATAGGCAGATGTCCAGGGGTTCTCGTAGGAGCACTGCTGCTCATCATGCCACTGGCAGATGTGCCACAGGTCTGACAACATCACGCATGTTCCAGGCTGTCATGGAGGCACAGGCATGTATGGAACGGTGCACGAGACAGGGACTAAGGGCATAGAGGGCACATGACACTGCTGTCATTGACAGTATCCGTGACCTAGTAGGTGCCATCCGTCATTACACCGAGGTCACTGATAGACTTTGGGGAGAGACATTAGATATCCTCCGCAATGTCATGTCCATGTGTCAGGACAGTGCGGGACGGTTGAGTCGTCGACGTGGACTTATGCCAGCAACATCAGCAGCCGGCAGTCGCCGCAGACTTCCCTCAAGCCACAGCCGTTCCCATAGTGCCAGTACCAGCCCCAGCAATGTTGGGGGTGGGCTGTCCATAGAACTTCCTAGAAGACCATGTGCACATGGCTCTGGACAGTCCCAGCAGGGACCTGTGTTCAGTGTACATCCATCCACCTCTGGGGATAGTACCCAGTCTGGCTTAGTACCTGATAGTGTCAGTAGCACCTCTGCCAGGCACAGGTACCATATCCGTGGCCAGAGATGGGGATCTGTGAAGCCTCGCAGGTACAGTCTGTGGCTGTCCCACTGATACCCGTATAAGGCAGCCACATGGTGGAACTGTGTGCATGCAGACACACCACATACTCCAGACATCTATGGCTAACACATACCCACACACATTACATCAACATTGGCCCATTCCAGTATTTTTGCCCCTCACACACACACACACACACACACACACACACACACACACATACATGTCGATTAGATGGCTCACTGTAGGCCTCTGGCAAGCCAACAACACACCCTGTGCATATGATGAAACCTGTGCTGACTCCTGTCATCTGTAACATCGATGCAGGAACAGGCTACCATGGTGCTGATGCACAGGGTGTCTTTATAGCAGTTAAGCAATGTTAGCATGTTGTCAGCAGTACAATGTAATGATATGCTTAAAGGTGTAGCTGAGCAGGCATGATGCATTAAAGCTATGATTGTCAATGTAGTGTTGTTTACACCGGTGTTGGTTCCAATTGTGTAATGTCCGGCCATGTGCCACTTGGCTGAGTTGTGCAGTATTGGCAGCATGTGTTAGAGAGTGGACAGTATGTGTGGGATGTGTGTAGCACAAATTTGCAGGTGTACAGTTGTGAACATGGTGGAGGTACACTGTCTGCATGTACGTGCATAGTGGACACATGGCCAGGGTGACATGCTCTATATTACACAGTAACACTCCATAGTTTCTACTGGTGGCCAGTATGCATTGTACTACACACATTTCGGAACCGGTGTATGTTGGTTCCAATTGTGTAATGTCCGGCCACGTGCCACTTGGCTGAGTTGTGCAGTATTGGCAGCATGTGTTAGAGAGTGGACAGTATGTGTGGGATATGTGTAGCACAAATTTGCAGGTGTACAGTTGTGAACATGGTGGAGGTACACTGTCTGCATGTACGTGCATAGTGGACACATGGCCAGGGTGACATTATCTGTATTACACAGTAGCACTCCATAGTTTCTATTGGTGGCCAGTATGCATTGTACTACACACATTTCAGAACCGGTGTATGACATGGTTTGACACTGTGCTGTGGATGATACTGTTACTATCTGTCATTGTTTTGCATTCTGGTAGTATACATCACTTCCATAGCCTGACCATAACCAATCATTAGATGATGTCTTGACAACCGACACACAGATGTAGGACACACAGCAACATTTGGATCCTTCAGGTACTATACTATGCCAGTAACCACTAGTATTCACCTGCACACATTACTGACACCACTCCTGTTTGGCATATAGCTCTCTTAGGTACAAGCAATCACAGTAGGGATATGTCCGTCCATGTCTGGTAATGCATACTGTGGCCTATAATGCATTCTCCAGATGACACACACATCCTGCACAAGGGTATCATACAGACAAATACCTGTTGTCAAACCCATGCTGGAAAGCCATAAGCCAAGCTAAGCATAGTCATCCACCTTTATGGAACATATTATCCCCACAGTACCACATAGGTAGTAACCAACAACATGATGAACAGGTACAGATGTGTACATGCAACCAAATGCTACATCATCTGTCCTTTGTTAATCACATTTCCAAAGGTATGTTCAGATCCCTCGGTGGATCACATAAGTAATAAGGGGTCTGCATGCATATCCACAAAGGTTGTTCAACACCTGTTATGAATAGTCATCATTGACAGACTTTGCTGCGTTTGAACAGGTCTGACATATACCTCGGCCATAGACCCTCACACACACATTCCAATAGGAACCGCAATGACTTTGTGTGACACAGATGACATAGGCCAGGGATCACTGCAGTGGCTGGGCTTGTCACAAGCATACAGATGTGACCTAAGGTCTGGGATGCAGCAGCACAGTCTGGCAAGGATGACAGCTGTGTTCTTGGAGAAAGCAGGGTTCCCACACATGCAATCATTAAAGTAACATGTACGTATATGTATTTGCCACACAGCTAGCTCACATGTGCAATGCATACTGATATGTCATACAGTAGTAAAAGCAAAACCCACAACACATTGACCAACAGTGTCACACACATACAGCACACACACTCAACAAGTGTAGGATTCAAACCCCTATTTAACTATGTCATGATACTAGAGGAGTACACTTTAACACGACGCGCTATGCACATTACTGGGAGTTCTCTTTTCCACAGGTGTTTTTGTAGGATGGTGACATCATCAGACTTGACAAAGGTTAGTTTACCACTTTTGAGATGTTTCACTACTCTCCTAAAAGGTTGCTCCTTCCCAAGGAGACAACACAAACAGTTGTCCAGTACAGGATTCAAACCCGTACATAACTACTTCATGATACTAGAGGAGTACGCATTAACATGACACACTATACACATTACTGGGAGTTCTCTTTTCCACAGGTGTTTTTGTAGGATGGTGACATCATCAGGCTTGACAAAGGTTAGTTTACCACTTTTGAGGTGTTTCACTACTCTCATAGAGGGTTGCTCCTTCCCAAGGAGACCACACACAAACATGGCTGTCTAGTGCAGGATTCAAACCCCTACCTAACTACTTCCTGATACTAGAGGAGTACACATTAACACAACGAGCTGTACACATTACTGGAAATTATCCTTTCCACAGGTATATTTGTAGGATGGTGACATCATCAGACTATACGAAGTGGGTTACATTAGGTGACATTAGATGGGCTACATTGAAGGAATGCCTAAACACTTTGGCCATGTGATCATCAAAGGTGAGTTTGATATCTACCTGTGTCCCCAGGGCCATAATGACTTTCTCCGTACATGCTGGATTACCACCTATGTGGTAATTTGTGTACACTCTGTTTTACCCAAAGGGGATGACTATGCATTCTTTGCCATTCAGCTTGAGGGCATTGTTTTGACACCAGGTATCTGTCTCTGTAAGACACTTCTGGAGGATGTCTGTGTCAGCTATACAGTCGATTATGGACCACAGTTACCATTCATCTGCATACCTGTTCAGTCATACATCTGCCATGCTTCCCTGTACCTCTGAGCAGTATCTACTGAGCAGGTGGGGTCCCAGGACCAAGACCTGTGTGATGCCATTTGTGACTGGCTTAGAGTTGGACATGGTACCAGCAACTATGAACATGTGTGTTTGATCTGTGAGCCACTTGGCCACCCATCCTGTGACATAGCTGTTAATGTTCAAGCTGGTACACTTGTCCATGATGAAAGAGTGGGGAATGGTGTAGTAAGCCCTTAGTGAGGTCCAGGTGTGCTGTGTGGACTACTTTTACCTCCATCTATGTTCATGGTAACTGTTTTAAATAACTCAACTAGGTTTGGGAGCCAGGCTCTGCCTTTAACAAGGCGAAGTTGTGTAGAGTCCAGTGTGTGGAGATCACTGTCTCAGTGTATGGGTTCCATGACAATTGGCTCAATAGCTCTGTGGACCCAGCTGAGTAGACATGTTGGGCAATGGTTTCCAGGTTCTGTTTTGGCACACACTTTGTGGAGCTGGATGACTGTTAGTGTATGCCATTCTTTGGGTACATAGCCTGTGGTACGGTTGAGTCTGGACAGTGAATGTAGGTGAGTGTGTAGTTCCTTATGGGCCTAGTGTGAGACACAGCCTGGGACAACATACAATCACAATGATGCTATGTTCTTAGCTTTGATGAGGGCTGTCTTTACCTGCATGTCCATGATGTCTGGGTCTCTGCATCCTTCTGTGATGGACACAGGCCCTTTTGGGGGTGATTGGGGGAGTTTACACTGAACTTGTACTCCTGGATGTGGGCAATGAAAGTTGGTTTGGTGTATTTCATTCTTTTCAGTAGCTGACAGCATATTTGGAAGTTGACACCTACATGTCTGGTATAGCGACCGAAGGCTTTGTGGTTGTTATTCTTACATTCCTTGGCTATTTGTCATTAGAAACCCTCCTTGGATTATTTTATGAGTGATCATTGTTTCTTCCTGATAATGATCAGTGATGCGTTTCCTTTAGTGAAGTTGGATCTATCATATGTTCATTTCCTCCTTCTCTTGTCTAGCTTATTTACGGACAACAAACACCTGCTTGTTGTCCTATTTTTGGAGGAGTGCATCCTGGTTTTATTTGTGATGTCTCATTCCATGCATCCCTGTAGATGCTCATAGGATGCACTTGTAAATGTTTCTGCAGATTGCATGCCATTATCCTATAGCAAGAGGTCTTCGAAACTTTCAACTCTGGTCTTGGGAAGTGTGCAGTTTGCTTTTGCAGATCTCTTCACAGTGGTTTCATTGACTGGGTACGGGGGTGGGATGCGGATGTCCAGTGTGATTAATTCAGGATCTGATATTCCCAGCGAGGGGTTTATCTCTGTTGTGGAACACTGGTACCCCATGTTGGTGATGATCATGTCCAGTATGTTGTCACCTGTAGTGGGCGTGCTGCTAGCTGTTCCAGGGTGTTGGAGTTTCTTAACTGTAGGACATATTGGGCAAAGGACGTTGTATACAAGTAATTCACACACTCAGTGTTTGGGTAGTTGTAATCTCCTCATATAATGGTGTTTAATAGGACCTTTATATTTGCCATTGTTGTCCGGAATACTGTGTGAGGTTCCTGAGACAAGGTACGTGATCTGTAGCAGGCTACAATCTGATGGGCAGCTTTGCCCAATGTTAGTTGCACTTGCATGATCTCCAAGGCCTCATGCTGTGCCAGTAAACTGAAGGTGTGGATATCCATAAGGTAAATGGCTACACCCCTACCTTTTGTATTTCACTCGTGGTTTTGTGTCCAAAGGTCAGAGTGATTTAAGTGTTTTACATGGATCATATCCAGAAGCTCTATGTTTGACATAGCTTTGTATGTTAGGCAGTGAACACCTCTGAGCAGGCGATATGCAAGGGAATACGGATGGGGCATTTTGCGATGGTCTGTGTATGGCATGTATTTCAGGCCACTAATGCTCTTTGTGAGGTATTGCTGCTGGCTTTCCAGTTGTTGTAGTTGTCTTGTGAGATACATAACAACAGTGGCGTTGTACTCTTTTATAGTACTAGTGAGTGGTGAGTAGGGGGGAACATTGTCCTCTTTTATTCTGCATGAGACACATTTTGTGATGAGGTGTACCACATAAGAGAGTTTCATGACTACTGTGGGAATGTGCTTATCACAGTTGTATCCACTGTCCACCTGTCACCCAGGGTCTGTTGTCACACTTACAGTGTGAGGTATACTACCACCTATTTTATAGTTCTTGGCTACAGAGATTTTAACAAAGGTGATGATAATGTACCTTTTGGCATTGAGCTACAGCACATGGCTTGGACAATAGCCATCTGTCTCAGTGAGGCCCTTTTGTATGATGTCCACATCTTTAGTGTTTACAATGATGGCTCCTAGTTTGCAGTTCTCTGGAAACTTCAGTAGCCACAGACCTTCCATGTTAATGTTTACTTCAGGGAAGTAGATACTACACAGTCTGGGAAGTTATCTAGTTCCATGGCTGCTGTGATACTGGCTTTGGAGAGTGTTGTTTACCTGTGCAGCTGTGATAACAGCAACTTTGCAGTCTTCCATTATAGACATGTGCTCTTTCATGGGTGAGAGGGGGGTAAAGTTAACACTGATCCTATCTGCCAGGATGTTGCCAATATCAGTAGGCTCTGTACATTTAGTGCCATTGAGCTGTGACTCAGAACAGATCTGAGTGTAACCATGACTTGGACCTGTCTGTTGGGCAGAGATCTCCTGTGTAAACAGTATGCAACAGAGTACATCTTGTGTTACATTCATTCTTGTTGCATGGGGCAACTATTTGAGGCAAGTAATCATCTTGTTAAGGTACTTCATTGGTCTTTCTAGCTGCTGAACGTTCCTAGTCAGATTCATCGCAGGTGTGTTGTGGTACTCTCTGACAGGTCTGATGACTGCTGAGTAGTGGCAACCTCCTATGACCTACATGCACAGACCTTGGCAGTTTGTGTGTACACATAGCAGGATTTTCAGACCACTTTGTGAATGTGTTTCTGGAAGTAGAGATGACTATACACATTTGTCCATGGATCCCTTATTATCACATCCGTATTTAGCCTAAGTGTTTTAGCATGTCCAGTATGACCTTTCAGTATGTTCCTGCCTGACATTTTCTTTGTTTCTTTAAGTGTGTGAGCATGCCCAGTATGACCTTTCAGTGTGATGCTGAATGAAATCCACTACATTTGTTGGAGTGTGTGAGCATGCAAAGTATACACATTTATACCATATGTGTATGGTAAATCAAGGTGTATTTTTACAGCAGGCCTCACCTTTGTGTCATAGATCAACAGGGATCATGCTGTACCTGCAGGGCTTCCATGAGACACTTTGCATAGACTTATCAATATTTCTACATACGGGGGGACAGCTATTCTTTGTACATTTCTACCTGTGGGCACACCAGATTGTTACTCTGGGTGTACATAGGATGTGGGTTTCAACTGACACTTATACACATTTGCTGTGCCTGAACTGCTATGTACAGGACACCATTACAGTCTGTACTGTTGCCTATCATACTGGCTTGGGGCATACTACTGTACTACAGATCTTAGCGTGCATTGTCACATATATTAGCTTGCGACTTCATAGCCTACACATCCCACATCACAACGCCTGACCTGATGTTCTCTGTCTGCATACGCATGTGGGTGAGGTTACCCATTTGCCTCATTAGGGGCATGGTACAGCATCGCTTTGTGTTTGCATTAGTGTACAATTGTCCTTGCTGTGTCTGTGCCACTGTAATGCTATCATGGCTTAGTGGTTCAGTACTGTGACTATAGTGCACAGTATCCTGGGTTCAAGATCTGTCACTGCTTTTTATTTTCATGCTGGCCAGACCAGACTGCTTAAGGAACAGTAAAGCAGTTATGAGCATGTTTAACTGACTTTGCTCAACTTTGCCCGACCTTGGCCAACATTGCACGAGAAATTTTGTTTACATATACTAGATATTGGTAACAGCTGCTTAGCACTGATTTATATTGCTAAAAACATGGCAATCATGCCTAAGATGGTGCTGCAGGGCTGCCTATGTCAGATGCACATACTACACCCCCTATACATGTTTGGAAACAGGTAGTGTCAAGTTAGGCATCCCTTTTATTTTATGTGCAAGTCAGAGAGAGGTATCATTTTCAGGGTTCCTACTGAGCCAGTGTATGTGCTATGTGTTGCCTCTTGGCCAAGGCCAAGGCATACTGGGCACGCCTCCTTCTGCCTACTGGGGCAGGCTCAGGTTGTTCCTCCTCCGAGTCACGCTGTGCCTGTGCAGGCCTTGACAATGGTGGGGGGCTGTTTGGCCCTGCCCCATGCTGTTCCTGCTGCAGCTGTTTTCGCAGGATCATATTGTGTAGCATGGCACATACCTTGACAATTTGGGTACATGTAGTTGGGGAGTACTGTAAGGCTCCACTAGATGTGTCCAGGCACCTGAACAGTGACTTGAGCATCCCAAACACACACTCAATTACATTTTGTGTTTGTGCGTGTGCCTCATTATGGAGTTCTTGCTCAGGTGTGTGTGCATTTCTGATAGGTGTCATCAGCCACGGCTCCAGTGCGTATCCACCATCCCCCACTAAGTCACCGTCAGGGATGTCCCCATTGGCAAATGTGTGCTACAGCTGCATCAGATGCCAGATATGGGAATCGTGGTAGCTTCCAGGGCAGCCAGCACACACATTCAGTATTATGCCCTGGGCATCGCACATGACCTGGCAGTTGATGGAGTGGAAGCCCTTGCGGTTGTTGTAGGCCCTACCCTGCTCACCAGCTGGTGCTTTGATGTGTATGTGCGTGCAGTCAATTGCACCCACTACCTCAGGGTATTCCGCTATTTGCTGGAAGAGACGCATATTGCTGGCCAATATCTCACGGGAATTGGGGAAATATACATGATCACCGACATGTGCTGACATGGCATT
Organism: Protopterus annectens; assembly: GCF_019279795.1. NCBI lineage: Eukaryota > Metazoa > Chordata > Ceratodontiformes > Protopteridae > Protopterus > Protopterus annectens. The sequence goes on from NC_056735.1 coordinate 898,082,304, forward strand.
CAGGAACTGGTGCAGTACCCTGCATGCTGATGCCTGTGAAATCCCCATCATATCACCAGTTGGTCTCTGGAAGGTTCCTGTTGCTATTATTCTTAGGCCAACACATACCTTGGTTTCCACTGGGATGGGTTCCTCTCTGTTGGTTCTGTATGTGAGGCATGGCCTGCACAGCTCAACAATTTGCTGCAGGAGCTCTCTGTCCACTCTATAGCTCTCCACTATCTCCAGTTCATGTAGCCCCTGGTAGGTGACCCTGGGTCTGTACACTCTTCTCTGTCTCCTCACTGTGGGTTGCTCAGCAGCATTCACAATGGCACCACCCTCAGCATCTTGCACATGTTGCCTTATAATAGCAATGGCAGCCCCTAACATTTTTATGTCTCAGTTTAAGCTTTTTAAGTTTTCACTTCTCTTTGTTGATTGCAGTGTTGCAGTGTTTCTGAGAAAAACATGGGGGAATGTTGTTTGCAGAGGTTTAAGTGCTGGGCTGGGCGGGGCTACTGTACTGCCTGTGTAATTGGCTGATTCTGATTGATTTCACCTGGCAGCTCTGCTAGTTCTTCTTGGTTAACTTCCTACCACTTCTTTTCCTTCCTTTTCCCTTTCTGTTTCCACAGGGGGCAGCACGGCGCACACGTGGGCACACTTGCTTACACAAGCTTACACAGGCTTAGGCGGGTGCACATTCATGTATACTAGCTTAGACGGCCTAACACCCACGCACACAGGCTTAGATGGGTTTACACGCGCGCACACAGTGTAAGCAGCTTTGCAAAAAACTTTAGTGATAGCCACGGCGTACACCTTCAGTTTCTGGGTTTCAGTTTAGACAACTGTAGACACACCTCTCCTAGTCCTGAATAACTCTCAGCAAACACATGCCACTCTGCTCCAATAAGCTTACAGTCTTTTTGATACATACCCCCCTCATGATGTCACCCATCTTCTACTCTGTTCCTCCCCTTATCCTACTCTTACACATGGTTCACATAGCAGGAAATATTTCAGCAGCAAATGAGGTAATTTGCATAAACTAACCCTGTCCGTGCAAGAGTCATTTTAGGAGCTCTCTTGCATGCCCCTGCCGGCTGTTCCTGGATTGCTCGGCAAACATGTTGGCTGCATGGAGTCTTACTCTACTCTTAGACTCCGTGCAAGCCTTCGTGAATCCGGCCCCATGTGTTTTCCTATGAATACTTGCTTGCTACGTAGAAATATCATAGTTGTTTGTTCTTAATCTGTGGAGCTTTTCTCCCCAGGCCTCCACTGAAAATGGACATGTATCCAGTCGGACTCTCCCAGTCAACAAATGTAAAATAAATAAAATAAAATAAATAAATGACTATTGTTTATCTCAACCTCTCATATCCACTTTATCAGGATTTTGGCATCTTTGACAATACTGAAAGTCCGTTTGCTAATACTTTGGACAGAATCTTTGCACCCATGTTCAGTAATGAGACAGGTATATACTCTTCTGAATTAAGTTTGTCTTCCTTCCTTCCTTTACATGAGAACTACTATGTAGGTATGTTCCATGGAGGGGGAGGTATATTGATATTTTGACACAGAACTGAAAAGCTCTGTTAGTCCTCTTATTGTCTTTGGTATCTTGACTTGTAAAATTCAAATTGATATTCCTCTGGCCCAGACGTCTTGCCTATTTTCATTATCTGCAGTGTCTTGTTTTCCTTCATAGAGACTGGCTTATTCAATGATTTGTTCCCCTCACACAATTTGCCCTTATCACACAATTTATCATCTCTATATCCTTATTCACATGAATTTTCCATATTCATTTGCACCTTAGAGTACAGATCTGAAAAAAATCTAGCAGCATTTGTTTATTTATTTATATTTGTTAAATGGGGCAGTGTGCTGATCTGAATGAACCATTTGCATGCACAGCCGGTGTGAATAGGATCATATAAGAAATGAAAAAGGCATATTTATAGATACAAGGGCATGCTAAAAAAGAAATATACATACATATTTACAGATGCAAGAATATGCTACAACATTATATTCAGGAAGCAGTTTACAATGTCAAACATCTATAGAAAAGGGAGTTATGCTTAAAAGTTTAATAACCCCTGGATTGCTAGTTCAGTTTCCTTGTCCATCTATCAAATATAATTTCTTCCTCTTTTCCTTAAAGACTCATACTCTGCATTTACACTTTTAACTCCTTATAATCGCCAAAAAATTCCCCTGTTAAAGCATTCTGCTTCCAACTGGGAAACTGTAATTCTCTCCAGGTGGCACATTAAGACATTACTCTTTCATATTGTGTGCTCATTCATATAACTATTATCCCTGTCAGAAATACCCTGCAGCAGTTGTATCCCATCCTCTTTCTTTTGCATAATACCTTTCTAGCTGTCTTGTGTTTTCCTATTTCTTTTATCCATTTATCTAACAGTAATCCTTCTCATAACACATTCCAGTTCCCAAGAAAAGCTATTACCTACTCATACTAAATATATATGTCAGAAGCATTAGCAAAAAAGTACAGAACCTTCACTCTAATCTTTCCCTATAGTCTCCAGACTTAGTAGTATTAAGTAAACAAAACTTGGCTTAAACCTAAGATTTCTAATAGTGAAATTCTAGTACCAGGTTATAATATCCTACGTAATGATCGTTCATCTAAGAAGGGAGGTGGTGTAGTTCTACTATTTAAAAATCACCTAAATATAGAACATTGGGATGTACATACACCTACCTTAGGCAATGTACAAGTTATACTTGCAAAGCTAAGAATTAACTTCCAAAAAAGCATCAGTATAATTGGTTGTTACATACCTCCATTACACATATCAGGGAAAGACCACCAATTACCAGACAATCAGAAACCAAAAAACTTCAATCCATCTAACTTTACTAATGCACACAAAGCCTGTAATTGGACTCCTATCAAGAACCTTACCCTAGACGAAACTGTTCAAATCTTCAGCTCTACTTTCTTAGATATTTTAAACTCCCATGCCCTTCCCAGACGCATCAGAGTCAAATCAACTACGCTCCTTGGAGGAGCAAAGACACTAGATCTCTGCTGCAATCCAGAGATAATGCCTGGGATCACTGGCACCAAACTGGCTCCCATACAGACAAACAGGCATACCTTGAACTCTGTAACAAGGCAAAGAAATGTGTCAAACTTGAGAAAGTCAGCTACTACCATAATATACAAACTAAATACCGTAACAACCCCAACAAATTCTGGTCAGCAATAAACAGCATTCTCCTTCCTGGAAAATCAGGCACTCCCCCCAACCATATATGATAACTCACCCAATGATGCTACCCACTTCAATAAATTCTTCACTGAATCCATTCTTACACTAACTCTCAAAACTGTCCATCCTTCAACCAAACACCTAATTCCCATATTATAAACAATGGCTTTACCTTCTCCCCTGTCTCTACTGATATAATTAGGAAACTTCTTAAGAAATTAAAACCTATCACCATAGCAGCTAATAAGCTGCCAGCTGAATTCTTGAAAATAGCTACTGATGCCATTGCATACCCTGTATCCATTCTAATCAGCCATTCAATATCCAAGAATCTAAAATCTAGTCCCTGAGATCTGGAAGATTTCTCACTTATCCCACTCTACAAATAGGGTAACTACTCAAAAGAATTAACCAGTTATTGGCCTATAGCACTACATTCACCTCTGTCTAAAATACTGGAGAGGTGTATACACACACAAATCATGGATTACCTAAACAACCACAACCTTCTCACAAACACTCAGCATGGCTTCAGTGCCACAATAGCCCTTATGTCATTCACTCTTACAGTAAACAGCCATAGACACAATGGCAGCTATGTTTCTGCTATATTCCTTGACCTCACTAAGGCAATTGATATGGTTAACCACAACACAATCGTACAATCCCTCTCAGAACTGAACTTTAGTAAACCCACCATCACCTGGTTTAAAAGTTATTTAACAAATGGACAACAAGTAGCAGAGTGGAAGCAATAATTCTCTCCTTTATTATCCCACTGGGTGTTCCCCAAGGCTCCATCCTTGGTCCTTTACTTTTCTCTGTCTTCGCTAACAACCTCCATACCTCTACTCTACATGCCTCAATCATCCAATATGTTGATGACTCTACACTAATCTGCATCTCTCCTTCTCTCCAAGAATTGTAATTAAGAACACTGGCCTCTTTCCTTTTTCTAGAAGAATGGCCTACCAACTCCCAACTAATACTAAACCCAAGTAAAACCAAACTTCTCTTATTCCAATTTATTAATCACTCCACTCCCATAACCATGTTTACTGTCTTTTCTAACAGTGAAACAAATATCTCTCCTGTCACTCATATTAAACTTCTAGGTGTTGAGATCACACCTCTCAACTGTACAGATTTTTGCCTAATATTTTTGGTGCGTTTTTTTATAAAATTGTGGTTTTCTGGAAAATTAGTGGCAAATCATTAAAGATTGAGGTTAGAAAATAATGGCAGACAAATGAGTTTCAGACTTCATACCCATCAGAAAATTCATGCTAATGCAAAATCTGTCATTCTATCAACTTTCTAAGTTTGTAAGAGCAACATTTAAAAAGTGTCCCTATTTTTGTGCCTTTGTCCCACCTTACTTTATGGCTTTGTCCAGATTTCCTGTGCTAAGAGGTTGAGAAGTATGGTTGAGATAGAATGCAACATGAAATTTGACACTTACATTCCACTCACCATAAAGAAAGTACACAAAAACAATAAGGGGGCTATAGAGAAATAAACACTTCCTCACAAACAGCACCAGTGCTAAAATAGCACAAACACATCTCATCTCCACCCTTCTATATGCCTCTCCTATCCTCACCATTCTTTGAAACTTGGATATAACTAAACTTAATGCCTGCTATAACAAAACTGCTAAGTTTTCCACCAATAGCCCACATCCAATACACCACTGCTCAGCTCTTAAACAACTTAATTGGCTTGAACTTCCCCATCTTCTACTTTACAACCAGTGTATACAAACCGACAAGATTCTTTACTCTCCCGGGAAAACCCCTGCATTACATCACCTAATACATCCTTACTCCAGTTCCAGGGTCCTACACTCCGACAATACATCTCTCCTTCAAGTCACCAAAGCTAACAACTCTGCAGGTGCCTCCCTCTTTTCTAATGTTACAGCCACAAAGTAGAACACTCTGCCCACTAACTTAGCAGCCACTACTACCTTAGCTCAGTTTAAAAAGTGTCTAAAACCATACCTACAAGCTAATTGGATTTGTATCTGTGACTCCCCAGGCTAGTCTAACTACATCTTTTTCCTGCTCACCCAGGGTAATCACTCCTCCCTTATTTTCAGGCAGTAGGCCTGATTTTATCCTGCATGCCTCATTCCTCATACTACTCTCTTCCTCTCAGCAGTTGCTTCTTCTAAGTATAAACACTTACTGCACACTTTATATTATATTATTACAATACTTCATCATACAGAATTTTACTTTGACTGTACAGTTTCAGTTGTAATCCTTGTACCCTCACAGAGTGACATTGTTCATCCTACTTATTGCTGATGTACATTTTAAACTATTATCAGCCTAATTTTATGCTATGTAAAATGGATATTGTTTTGCTTCTGTACCTGAGAAATTTTACTTTATCAAACTGTGTAATATGTGGAGCTTTTCTCTCAGGGCCTCCTCTGAAAAAGGACTTGTGTCCAGTTGGACTTTCCCAGTAAAAAAATGTAAAATAAAATAAAAAGAAATACATTTCCCAAAGTAACGTAATCTACCCTTTGTCTCCTTTTCATTTCTAAAAAAATTCTCTTCAGTTTTGATAGATGGGTGCAACCCCCTCCATTCCATGCAATAAATGTTTAGCCTGATCCATATCACACTGCCAGCTGTTGATCCCTATTCATTGAAAGAGTTTTTCACTACTTGTTTTGTGTGTCTATCCTGGCCTATCCCTCCATGCCCCTGAGTCAGTTTTTGTTCCTCCTCCCTGGGGAATGGAACAAGTGTATCTTTGGACAAAGAAAAGGTCTATGCTTTAGCTAGTGAAAACCAAGTGGTTAGAAATTATAAGTTTACTCAACACCCACTCTTCCACTGACATTTATTGTCATAACTATATATACAAAAGTTTAAACAATGGGCCGGATTCACGAAAGCTTGCATGGAGTCTAAGAGTAGAGTAAGACTCCATGCAGCCAACATGTCTGCCGAGCGATCCAGGAACAGCTGGCAGGGGCGTGCAAGAGAGCTCCTAAAACTCCTCTTCCATGGACAGGGCTAGGATATGCATATTACCTCATTTGCTGCAGAAAGTTATGCAAATGAGGTAAATTTGCATTGCAGGAAACCCTAACCTGTCCGAGTAAGAGTAGTGTCATGTGCAGAAATGTACTCGGTTGTCAACTGAGTACCGTTCTGCAAATAGCAAAACGGAGCCGTGACAGCTCCAAATAAAGGATGCATCCAGTTGAGGAAGCATGCCAATGGCCAAATATATGGCCATTGGCAATTCTACCCGTTGCAAAAAAAAAATTTATATTTTTTTTTACCTCGATCTCCAAAGTTTAAGTGTATCGCAGCATCGCGCAAACGTGCTGTGCTGTAAACCCCCCCCCCAAAAAAAATAAAAGCCAAAAATAGGCATTTTATTATAAATATACATCTGCCATGCAAGTGAATGGCAGGCTGAAGACAACATGGCTACTGAGTAGAGGTTGCTAAGGGGGGAAGCTCTGTCTAACAGATGTAACCAAGCATTAGTAGGCAATCTTATGCAAATGAGGGTAATGATAGTGAATCCCAATTTCACAAGGCAAATGAGCAAAGTCCGTGGAGTGTAGGAGTAGGATAAGGGGAGTATCAGAGTAGAATATAGGTGACATCATGAGGGAGGTATGTATGAAAGAATGTAAGCTCATTGGAGCAGAGTGGCATGTGGTTGCTGTAAGTTACCCATCACTGGAAGAGGCGTGTCAACAGGTATCCTAGCTAAAGGCAAGAAATTGAAGGTGTATGCCGTGGACAACACTAAAGTTTCTTGTAGAAGTTCCTGAAATGTGTATGTGTGTGTGTGCGTGCCTGTAAAACCGAGTAAGACTGTGTGCGCCTGTGTGAGCGCTTTTAAGCCAGAGTAAGCAAGTGTAAGGTTGTAAAAACCTGTGTATGCGCGTTTGCGTCTGTGTGCGCGTGTTTAAGCCGGAGTCAGCAAGTGTTAGGCCGTGTAAGCATGTGTGCGCGCATGTGAGCTGGTGTGCGCGTGTTTGCGCTTGTTTGCACGGCGCTGCCCCCTGTGGAAACAGAAAGGGAAAAGGAAGCACAACAAATAGTAGGAAGTCAACCAAGGAGAACTAGCAGAGCTAGCAGGTGAAAACAATCAGAATCAGCCAATTACACAGGCAGTACACTAGCCCAGCCCAGCACTTAAAACTCTGCAAACAACTTTCCACTATGTTTTCTCAGAGACACTGCAACACTGCAGTAAGCTAATAGAAGTGAAAACTGAAAAAGCTTTACTGAGACAAAGAAATGTTAGGGGCTGCCATTGCTGTTATAAGGCAACATATGCAACATGCTGAGGGTGGTGACAATGCGAATGCTGCTGATCAACCCACAGTGAGGAGACAGAGAAGAGTGTACAGGCCCAGGGTAACCTACCAGGGGCTACATGAGCTGGAGATAGTGGAGCGCTATAGAGTGGACAAAGAACTCATGCAGCAAATTGTTGAGCTGTGCAGGCCATGCCTTACACACAGAACCAACAGAGGGGAACCCATCCCAGTGGAAACCAAGATATGTGTTGGCCTAAGAATACTAGCAACAGGTACCTTCCAGAGACCAACTGGTGATATGATGGGGATTTCACAGGCATCAGCATGCAGGGTACTAAACCAGTTCCTGAATGCCATGTCAGCACATGCCGGTGATCATGTATATTTCCCCAATTCCCGTGAGGTATTGGCCAGCAATATGCATCTTTTCCAGCAAATAGCGGAATACCATGAGGTAGTGGGTGCAATAGACTGCACGCACATATGCATCAAAGCACCAGCCGGTGAGCGGGGTAGGGTATACTTTAACCGCAAGGGTTTCCCCTCCATCAACTGCCAGGTCATGTGTGATGCCCAGGGCATAATAATGAATGTGTGTGCTAGCTGCCCTGGAAGCTACCATGATTCCCATATCTGGCATCTGACACAGCTGTACCAGACATTTGCCAATGGGGACGTCCCTCATGGTCACCTAGTGGGGGATGCTGGATATGCACTGGAGCCACACACCTGAACAGGAACGCCATAATGAGGCACATGCACAAACATGAAATGTAATCAAGCATGTGTTTCGGCTGCTCAAGTCATGGTTCCGGTGCCTGGACACATCTGGTGGAGCCTTGCAATACTCACCAACTACATGTACCCAAATAGTCATGGTATGTGCTATGCTACATAATATGATCCTGCGAAAACAGCTGTAGCAGGAGCACAATTCGGCTGGGCCAAACAGCCCCCCACCATTGCCAAGGCCATCATAGGCAGAGCATGACTCAGAGGAGGAACAACCTGAGCCTGCCCCAGTAGGCAGAAGGAGGCATGCCCAGTATGCTTTGGAATTGGAAAAGAGGCAACGCATAGCATATACACTGGCTCAGTAGGAACCCTAGAAATGATACCTCTCTCTGACTCACACATATAGTAAAAGGGATGCCTACCTTGACATTACCTATTTTCAAACATGTATAGGGAGTGTAATATGTGCATCCGACATAGGCTGCCCTGCAGCACCACCTGAGGCATGATTTCCATGTGTTAAGCAATATAAAGCAGTGATAAACAGCTTTTACCACTATTTAGTATATGTAAACAAAATTGCACACACTAAGTAGCACAACTTTGGGCAATGTTGAGCAATATTGGGCAGCGTTCAGCAATGTTGGTTAACGTTGAGCAATGTTGTACAAGTTTGGTCAAAGTTGGGCATAGTTAAGCAAAAGCAGGTAAAGATGGTCATATTTGCTTTACTGTTAATTAAGCAGTCTGGTCTGCCCAATATGAAAATATGAAGCAGTGACAGTCCTTGAACCCAGAATACTGTGCACTATAGTCACAGTACTGAACCACTAAACCATGACAGTATTTCACTGGTCAGCCTGTAGGAATAAATGTTGATAAGTCTATGCAAAGTGTCTCCTGGAAACCCCGCAGGCACAGCATAATCCCTGTAGAGTTATGACACAAAGGTGAGCCCTGCATTAAAAATACAACTCGATTTACAATACACGTATAGTATAAATGTTAATACTGGGCTTGTTCACACACATCAACAAATGTAGTGGACTTCACACAGCAACATACTGAAAGGTCACACTGGGCATGCTCACACACTTGAATAAAAATGTATATATTTTTTTACCTCGATCTCCAAAGTTTAAGTGTATCGCAGCATCGCTCAAACGTGCTGTGCTGTAAAATCCCCCCCCCAAAAAAAAAATAAAAGCCAAAAATAGGCATTTTATTATAAATATACATCTGCCATGCAAGTGAATGGCAGGCTGAAGACAACATGGCTACTGAGTAGAGGTTGCTAAGGGGGGAAGCTCTGTCTAACAGATGTAACCAAGCATTAGTAGGCAATCTTATGCAAATGAGGGTAATGATAGTGAATCCCAATTTCACATGGCAAATGAGCAAAGTCCGTGGAGTGTAGGAGTAGGATAAGGGGAGTATCAGAGTAGAATATAGGTGACATCATGAGGGAGGTATGTATGAAAGAATGTAAGCTCATTGGAGCAGAGTGGCATGTGTTTGCTGACAGTTACCCATCACTGGAAGAGGCGTGTCAACAGGTATCCTAGCTAAAGGCAAGAAATTAAAGGTGTATGCCGTGGACAACACTAAAGTTTCTTGTAGAAGTGCCTGCAATGTGTATGTGTGTGTGTGCGTGCCTGTAAAACCGAGTAAGACTGTGTGCGCCTGTGTGAGCGCTTTTAAGCCAGAGTAAGCAAGTGTAAGGTTGTAAAAACCTGTGTATGCGCGTTTGCGTCTGTGTGCGTGTGTTTAAGCCGGAGTCAGCAAGTGTTAGGCCGTGTAAGCATGTGTGCGTGTGAGCTGGTGTGCGGTGTTTGCGCTTGTTTGCACGGCGCTGCCCCTGTGGAAACAGAAAGGAAAAGGAAGCACAACAAATAGTAGGAAGTCAACCAAGGAGAACTAGCAGAGCTAACAGGTGAAAACAATCAGAATCAGCCAATTACACAGGCAGTACACTAGCCCAGCCCAGCACTTAAAACTCTGCAAACAACTTTCCACTATGTTTTTCTCAGAGACACTGCAACACTGCAGTAAGCTAATAGAAGTGAAAACTGAAAAGCTTTACTGAGACAAAGAAATGTTAGGGGCTGCCATTGCTGTTATAAGGCAACATATGCAACATGCTGAGGGTGGTGACAATGCGAATGCTGCTGATCAACCCACAGTGAGGAGACAGAGAAGAGTGTACAGGCCCAGGGTAACCTACCAGGGGCTACATGAGCTGGAGATAGTGGAGCGCTATAGAGTGGACAAAGACCTCATGCAGCAAATTGTTGAGCTGTGCAGGCCATGCCTTACACACAGAACCAACAGAGGGGAACCCATCCCAGTGGAAACCAAGATATGTGTTGGCCTAAGAATACTAGCAACAGGTACCTTCCAGAGACCAACTGGTGATATGATGGGGATTTCACAGGCATCAGCATGCAGGGTACTAAACCAGTTCCTGAATGCCATGTCAGCACATGTCGGTGATCATGTATATTTCCCCAATTCCCGTGAGGTATTGGCCAGCAATATGCATCTTTTCCAGCAAATAGCGGAATACCATGAGGTAGTGGGTGCAATAGACTGCACGCACATATGCATCAAAGCACCAGCCGGTGAGCGGGGTAGGGTATACTTTAACCGCAAGGGTTTCCCCTCCATCAACTGCCAGGTCATGTGTGATGCCCAGGGCATAATAATGAATGTGTGTGCTGGCTGCCCTGGAAGCTACCATGATTCCCATATCTGGCATCTGACACAGCTGTACCAGACATTTGCCAATGGGGACGTCCCTCATGGTCACCTAGTGGGGGATGCTGGATATGCACTGGAGCCACACACCTGAACAGGAACGCCATAATGAGGCACATGCACAAACATGAAATGTAATCAAGCATGTGTTTCGACTGCTCAAGTCATGGTTCCGGTGCCTGGACACATCTGGTGGAGCCTTGCAATACTCACCAACTACATGTACCCAAATAGTCATGGTATGTGCTATGCTACATAATATGATCCTGCGAAAACAGCTGTAGCAGGAGCACAATTCGGCTGGGCCAAACAGCCCCCCACCATTGCCAAGGCCATCATAGGCAGAGCGTGACTCAGAGGAGGAACAACCTGAGCCTGCCCCAGTAGGCAGAAGGAGGCGTGCCCAGTATGCTTTGGCCTTGGAAAAGAGGCAACGCATAGCATATACACTGGCTCAGTAGGAACCCTAGAAATGATACCTCTCTCTGACTCACACATATAGTAAAAGGGATGCCTAACTTGACATTACCTATTTTCAAACATGTATAGGGAGTGTAATATGTGCATCCGACATAGGCTGCCCTGCAGCACCACCTGAGGCATGATTTCCATTTGTTAAGCAATATAAAGCAGTGATAAACAGCTTTTACCACTATTTAGTATATGTAAACAAAATTGCACACACTAAGTAACACAACTTTGGGCAATGTTGAGCAATATTGGGCAGCGTTCAGCAATGTTGGTTAACGTTGAGCAATGTTGTACAAGTTTGGTCAAAGTTGGGCATAGTTAAGCAAAAGCAGGTAAACATGGTCATATTTGCTTTACTGTTAATTAAGCAGTCTGGTCTGCCCAATATGAAAATATGAAGCAGTGACAGTCCTTGAACCCAGGATACTGTGCACTATAGTCACAGTACTGAACCACTAAACCATGACAGTATTTCACTGGTCAGCCTGTAGGAATAAATGTTGATAAGTCTATGCAAAGTGTCTCCTGGAAACCCCGCAGGCACAGCATAATCCCTGTAGAGTTATGACACAAAGGTGAGCCCTGCATTAAAAATACAACTCGATTTACAATACACGTATAGTATAAATGTTAATACTGGGCTTGTTCACACACATCAACAAATGTAGTGGACTTCACACAGCAACATACTGAAAGGTCACACTGGGCATGCTCACACACTTGAATAAAAATTTATATATTTTTTTACCTCGATCTCCAAAGTTTAAGTGTATCGCAGCATCGCGCAAACGTGCTGTGCTGTAAAATCCCCCCCCCAAAAAAAAAATAAAAGCCAAAAATAGGCATTTTATTATAAATATACATCTGCCATGCAAGTGAATGGCAGGCTGAAGACAACATGGCTACTGAGTAGAGGTTGCTAAGGGGGGAAGCTCTGTCTAACAGATGTAACCAAGCATTAGTAGGCAATCTTATGCAAATGAGGGTAATGATAGTGAATCCCAATTTCACATGGCAAATGAGCAAAGTCCGTGGAGTGTAGGAGTAGGATAAGGGGAGTATCAGAGTAGAATATAGGTGACATCATGAGGGAGGTATGTATGAAAGAATGTAAGCTCATTGGAGCAGAGTGGCATGTGTTTGCTGTCAGTTACCCATCACTGGAAGAGGCGTGTCAACAGGTATCCTAGCTAAAGGCAAGAAATTGAAGGTGTATGCCGTGGACAACACTAAAGTTTCTTGTAGAAGTGCCTGCAATGTGTATGTGTGTGTGTGCGTGCCTGTAAAACCGAGTAAGACTGTGTGCACCTGTGTGAGCGCTTTTAAGCCAGAGTAAGCAAGTGTAAGGTTGTAAAAACCTGTGTATGCGCGTTTGCGTCTGTGTGCGTGTGTTTAAGCCGGAGTCAGCAAGTGTTAGGCCGTGTAAGCATGTGTGCGTGCGTGTGAGCTGGTGTGCGCGTGTTTGCGCTTGTTTGCACGGCGCTGCCCCCTGTGGAAACAGAAAGGGAAAAGGAAGCACAACAAATAGTAGGAAGTCAACCAAGGAGAACTAGCAGAGCTAACAGGTGAAAACAATCAGAATCAGCCAATTACACAGGCAGTACACTAGCCCAGCCCAGCACTTAAAACTCTGCAAACAACTTTCCACTATGTTTTTCTCAGAGACACTGCAACACTGCAGTAAGCTAATAGAAGTGAAAACTGAAAAAGCTTTACTGAGACAAAGAAATGTTAGGGGCTGCCATTGCTGTTATAAGGCAACATATGCAACATGCTGAGGGTGGTGACAATGCGAATGCTGCTGATCAACCCACAGTGAGGAGACAGAGAAGAGTGTACAGGCCCAGGGTAACCTACCAGGGGCTACATGAGCTGGAGATAGTGGAGCGCTATAGAGTGGACAAAGACCTCATGCAGCAAATTGTTGAGCTGTGCAGGCCATGCCTTACACACAGAACCAACAGAGGGGAACCCATCCCAGTGGAAACCAAGATATGTGTTGGCCTAAGAATACTAGCAACAGGTACCTTCCAGAGACCAACTGGTGATATGATGGGGATTTCACAGGCATCAGCATGCAGGGTACTAAACCAGTTCCTGAATGCCATGTCAGCACATGTCGGTGATCATGTATATTTCCCCAATTCCCGTGAGGTATTGGCCAGCAATATGCATCTTTTCCAGCAAATAGCGGAATACCATGAGGTAGTGGGTGCAATAGACTGCACGCACATATGCATCAAAGCACCAGCCGGTGAGCGGGGTAGGGTATACTTTGACCGCAAGGGTTTCCCCTCCATCAACTGCCAGGTCATGTGTGATGCCCAGGGCATAATAATGAATGTGTGTGCTGGCTGCCCTGGAAGCTACCATGATTCCCATATCTGGCATCTGACACAGCTGTACCAGACATTTGCCAATGGGGACGTCCCTCATGGTCACCTAGTGGGGGATGCTGGATATGCACTGGAGCCACACACCTGAACAGGAACGCCATAATGAGGCACATGCACAAACATGAAATGTAATCAAGCATGTGTTTCGACTGCTCAAGTCATGGTTCGTGCCTGGACACATCTGGTGGAGCCTTGCAATACTCACCAACTACATGTACCCAAATAGTCATGGTATGTGCTATGCTACATAATATGATCCTGCGAAAACAGCTGTAGCAGGAGCACAATTCGGCTGGGCCAAACAGCCCCCCACCATTGCCAAGGCCATCATAGGCAGAGCGTGACTCAGAGGAGGAACAACCTGAGCCTGCCCCAGTAGGCAGAAGGAGGCGTGCCCAGTATGCTTTGGCCTTGGAAAAGAGGCAACGCAGCATATACACTGGCTCAGTAGGAACCCTAGAAATGATACCTCTCTGACTCACACATATAGTAAAAGAGATGCCTGATTTGACATTACCTATTTTCAAGCATTTATAGGAGTGTAATATGTGCATCCGACATAGGCTGCCCTGCAGCACCACCTGAGGCATGATTTCCATTTGTTAAGCAATATAAAGCAGTGATAAACAGCTTTTACCACTATTTAGTATATGTAAACAAAATTGCACACACTAAGTAGCACAACTTTGGGCAATGTTGAGCAATATTGGGCAGCGTTCAGCAATGTTGGTTAACGTTGAGCAATGTTGTACAAGTTTGGTCAAAGTTGGGCATAGTTAAGCAAAAGCAGGTAAACATGGTCATATTTGCTTTACTGTTAATTAAGCAGTCTGGTCTGCCCAATATGAAAATATGAAGCAGTGACAGTCCTTGAACCCAGGATACTGTGCACTATAGTCACAGTACTGAACCACTAAACCATGACAGTATTTCACTGGTCAGCCTGTAGGAATAAATGTTGATAAGTCTATGCAAAGTGTCTCCTGGAAACCCCGCAGGCACAGCATAATCCCTGTAGAGTTATGACACAAAGGTGAGCCCTGCATTAAAAATACAACTCAATTTACAATACACGTATAGTATAAATGTTAATACTGGGCTTGTTCACACACATCAACAAATGTAGTGGACTTCACACAGCAACATACTGAAAGGTCACACTGGGCATGCTCACACACTTGAATAAAAATTTATATATTTTTTTACCTCGATCTCCAAAGTTTAAGTGTATCGCAGCATCGCGCAAACGTGCTGTGCTGTAAAATCCCCCCCCCCCAAAAAAAAATAAAAGCCAAAAATAGGCATTTTATTATAAATATACATCTGCCATGCAAGTGAATGGCAGGCTGAAGACAACATGGCTACTGAGTAGAGGTTGCTAAGGGGGGAAGCTCTGTCTAACAGATGTAACCAAGCATTAGTAGGCAATCTTATGCAAATGAGGGTAATGATAGTGAATCCCAATTTCACATGGCAAATGAGCAAAGTCCGTGGAGTGTAGGAGTAGGATAAGGGGAGTATCAGAGTAGAATATAGGTGACATCATGAGGGAGGTATGTATGAAAGAATGTAAGCTCATTGGAGCAGAGTGGCATGTGTTTGCTGTCAGTTACCCATCACTGGAAGAGGCGTGTCAACAGGTATCCTAGCTAAAGGCAAGAAATTGAAGGTGTATGCCGTGGACAACACTAAAGTTTCTTGTAGAAGTGCCTGCAATGTGTATGTGTGTGTGTGCGTGCCTGTAAAACCGAGTAAGACTGTGTGCGCCTGTGTGAGCGCTTTTAAGCCAGAGTAAGCAAGTGTAAGGCTGTAAAAACCTGTGTATGCGCGTTTGCGTCTGTGTGCGCGTGTTTAAGCCAGAGTCAGCAAGTGTTAGGCCGTGTAAGCATGTGTGCGCGCGTGTGAGCTGGTGTGCGCGTGTTTGCGCTTGTTTGCACGGCGCTGCCCCCTGTGGAAACAGAAAGGGAAAAGGAAGCACAACAAATAGTAGGAAGTCAACCAAGGAGAACTAGCAGAGCTAGCAGGTGAAAACAATCAGAATCAGCCAATTACACAGGCAGTACACTAGCCCAGCCCAGCACTTAAAACTCTGCAAACAACTTTCCACTATGTTTTTCTCAGAGACACTGCAACACTGCAGTAAGCTAATAGAAGTGAAAACTGAAAAAGCTTTACTGAGACAAAGAAATGTTAGGGGCTGCCATTGCTGTTATAAGGCAACATATGCAACATGCTGAGGGTGGTGACAATGCGAATGCTGCTGATCAACCCACAGTGAGGAGACAGAGAAGAGTGTACAGGCCCAGGGTAACCTACCAGGGGCTACATGAGCTGGAGATAGTGGAGCGCTATAGAGTGGACAAAGACCTCATGCAGCAAATTGTTGAGCTGTGCAGGCCATGCCTTACACACAGAACCAACAGAGGGGAACCCATCCCAGTGGAAACCAAGATATGTGTTGGCCTAAGAATACTGGCAACAGGTACCTTCCAGAGACCAACTGGTGATATGATGGGGATTTCACAGGCATCAGCATGCAGGGTACTAAACCAGTTCCTGAATGCCATGTCAGCACATGTCGGTGATCATGTATATTTCCCCAATTCCCGTGAGGTATTGGCCAGCAATATGCATCTTTTCCAGCAAATAGCGGAATACCATGAGGTAGTGGGTGCAATAGACTGCACGCACATATGCATCAAAGCACCAGCCGGTGAGCGGGGTAGGGTATACTTTAACCACAAGGGTTTCCCCTCCATCAACTGCCAGGTTATGTGTGATGCCCAGGGCATAATAATGAATGTGTGTGCTGGCTGCCCTGGAAGCTACCATGATTCCCATATCTGGCATCTGACACAGCTGTACCAGACATTTGCCAATGGGGACGTCCCTCATGGTCACCTAGTGGGGGATGCTGGATATTCACTGGAGCCACACACCTGAACAGGAACGCCATAATGAGGCACATGCACAAACATGAAATGTAATCAAGCATGTGTTTCGACTGCTCAAGTCATGGTTCCGGTGCCTGGACACATCTGGTGGAGCCTTGCAATACTCACCAACTACATGTACCCAAATAGTCATGGTATGTGCTATGCTACATAATATGATCCTGCGAAAACAGCTGTAGCAGGAGCACAATTCGGCTGGGCCAAACAGCCCCCCACCATTGCCAAGGCCATCATAGGCAGAGCGTGACTCAGAGGAGGAACAACCTGAGCCTGCCCCAGTAGGCAGAAGGAGGCGTGCCCAGTATGCTTTGGCCTTGGAAAAGAGGCAACGCATAGCATATACACTGGCTCAGTAGGAACCCTAGAAATGATACCTCTCTCTGACTCACACATATAGTAAAAGGAATGCCTAACTTGACATTACCTATTTTCAAACATGTATAGGGAGTGTAATATGTGCATCCGACATAGGCTGCCCTGCAGCACCACCTGAGGCATGATTTCCATTTGTTAAGCAATATAAAGCAGTGATAAACAGCTTTTACCACTATTTAGTATATGTAAACAAAATTGCACACACTAAGGAGCACAACTTTGGGCAATGTTGAGCAATATTGGGCAGCGTTCAGCAATGTTGGTTAACGTTGAGCAATGTTGTACAAGTTTGGTCAAAGTTGGGCATAGTTAAGCAAAAGCAGGTAAACATGGTCATATTTGCTTTACTGTTAATTAAGCAGTCTGGTCTGCCCAATATGAAAATATGAAGCAGTGACAGTCCTTGAACCCAGGATACTGTGCACTATAGTCACAGTACTGAACCACTAAACCATGACAGTATTTCACTGGTCAGCCTGTAGGAATAAATGTTGATAAGTCTATGCAAAGTGTCTCCTGGAAACCCCGCAGGCACAGCATAATCCCTGTAGAGTTATGACACAAAGGTGAGCCCTGCATTAAAAATACAACTCGATTTACAATACACGTATAGTATAAATGTTAATACTGGGCTTGTTCACACACATCAACAAATGTAGTGGACTTCACACAGCAACATACTGAAAGGTCACACTGGGCATGCTCACACACTTGAATAAATGAGGCAAATGTCAGGCAACAACATACTGAAAGGCCAAACTGGGCATGCTCACACACTTAGGCCATGTGTGAGTACTGCAGTTGGCCACACATATCAGGCAGTTGCATGTGTTAACCCAGGAACCTCTCACAATTCACCAATCTTGACTTGTGCACACAGTGATATGACAGCAGACACATATATAATATATTGGAACCCTGTCATAATCAAATATATACTACAGATACTTAGGCTGGTCATAGAAAGTTGAAAAGCAAAGAAAAATAAAACCTGAAATCAGTTTCATAAATAAACAATGTGCACTGCAAACACTATCCAATCCATGTCATGGAAAGATTATCTGTGAAGGAGTCCATACAGAACCATGACACTACCTTCAGCTATGTCATAAATAGCAATGTACACTCATATATGTCCTGAGTCAGGGCCAACTGTAAATGATTGACAATGCCAACATCCTGTCAGACAAGCCCAAACATACATACCCACCTCCCACTGACAAAAGGCCCTATCATCATACCAGGAGATATCACATGTAAACAGCTTTTTCCAAAGCTGAAAACATGGCATCAATTGGATTACATTGTGCCCCTATATGTTTCAGAAGTAAACTGCAGAACAAACAGTGCCTGCACCTGAACAGTCTGTTGAGCCTCAACCTCTCTACAGGATATGAAACTGCTGAATGGGTTACAGCAACATATGGCACACTACACAATTGTTGGTGCACAACAGACCATGGGAACTATAGTCTTATAAGCCTATGAAGTCTGATCTGCAAGGCCATGGAGTTCATCAGGATTGAAGTCAGAAGCAGAGCTATTGGAAGCCTATAAACACACAACCCTACCAACTTTGGACTGTTCATGGGCAGATCATGTTTCCCAAACCTGCTAGACTGTTTGCAAGGCAGTCACCCAGGACATACATGAATGAAATGAGCTACACATGTCCCACATACACTTTGAATAGGCCTTTACCAACATCCCAGACACATTTCGTATCCACAAAATCAATAACCTGTGCATAAATATGTATTGTCATCAGATGGATTGGCAACTGGGCCACAGATAGATCACACAAGGTAAGAATTGTGGAGTCCTGTTCAAGCTGGTAACACATGCTGTCCCCCATGTCTCAATCCTGGGAAGTGCACACACATTACCATGTCTAGTCTGATGATGTCAGCATCCCACAAATATAGCAGTGTAAATAAAAACTCCCAGTAAAGCACATAGCACATTGTGTTAATGCGTATCTCTCCAGTAGGGTTTGAATCCTGCAATTGGTGTGTGTGTGTGTGTTTGTGTGTGTGTGTGTGTGTGTGTGTGTGTGTGTGTGTGTGTGTGTGTGTGTGTGTGTGTGTGCGGGGGTATGTTTCTGTGTGATTTCCTCTGAGAGTATTGCCCTTTTTGGAGACTAGGAAAACACCTTAAAAGTGTTACATTTCTGTTTGGCTAGTCTGATGATGTCAGCATCCTACAAATATAGCATTGGAAATGAAACCCCCCAGTAAAGCATATAGTGTGTCGTGCTAATGCATATCTCTCTAGTATCATAACATAGTTAGGTAGGGGTTTGAATCCTCAATTGCTGGGTGTGTGTGCATGATACTGCCAGTCAATGTGTTGTGTTTAGCTTTTACTACTGTATGACATATCAGTATAACAACAGTATGTGCATTGCACACTTCAGGTATCTGTGTGGCAAATACATGTATGTACAGGTGACCTCAATTAGTTCATATGTGTGAAGCCTGCTTTTTACATGAATACATCTGTTACCTATGACAGATTGTGCTGCTGCTTCTCAGACCTTTGGTCACATATGTATGTTTGTGACAAGGCCAGCCACTGCAGTGATCTGTGGCCTATGTCATCTGTGTCACACACACCCATGACAGTTTCTACAGAATAGTGTGAGTGAGGGTTCATGCCTTGGGTATATTTCAGACATGTTCAAACACAACAAAGTCTGTCAATAATGGACATTCATTATAGGTGTACAACAACTTTGTGGATATGCATAAAGACCCCTTACCGGTTATGTAATACACCGAGGGACTTCAGAATATCTATGGAAATGTGAATACCAAAAGACAGATGACATAACACTTGGTTGTATGTACACATCGGTACCCGTTCTACATGTTTGCGGCTACTACCTATGTGATACTGTCGGGATACTATGTTTATTAAATGTTAATGCGTATCTCTCCAGTAGGGTTTGAATCCTGCAATTGGTGTGTGTGTGTGTGTGTGTGTGTGTGTGTGTGTGTGTGTGTGTGTGTGTGTGTGTGTGTGTGTGTGCGGGGGTATGTTTCTGTGTGATTTCCTCTGAGAGTATTGCCCTTTTTGGAGACTAGGAAAACACCTTAAAAGTGTTACATTTCTGTTTGGCTAGTCTGATGATGTCAGCATCCTACAAATATAGCATTGGAAATGAAACCCCCCAGTAAAGCATATAGTGTGTCGTGCTAATGCATATCTCTCTAGTATCATAACATAGTTAGGTAGGGGTTTGAATCCTCAATTGCTGGGTGTGTGTGCATGATACTGCCAGTCAATGTGTTGTGTTTAGCTTTTACTACTGTATGACATATCAGTATAACAACAGTATGTGCATTGCACACTTCAGGTATCTGTGTGGCAAATACATGTATGTACAGGTGACCTCAATTAGTTCATATGTGTGAAGCCTGCTTTTTACATGAATACATCTGTTACCTATGACAGATTGTGCTGCTGCTCCTCAGACCTTTGGTCACATATGTATGTTTGTGACAAGGCCAGCCACTGCAGTGATCTGTGGCCTATGTCATCTGTGTCACACACACCCATGACAGTTTCTACAGAATAGTGTGAGTGAGGGTTCATGCCTTGGGTATATTTCAGACATGTTCAAACACAACAAAGTCTGTCAATAATGGACATTCATTATAGGTGTACAACAACTTTGTGGATATGCATACAGACCCCTTACCGGTTATGTAATACACCGAGGGACTTCAGAATATCTATGGAAATGTGAATACCAAAAGACAGATGACATAACACTTGGTTGTATGTACACATCGGTACCCATTCTACATGTTTGCGGCTACTACCTATGTGATACTGTCGGGATACTATGTTTATTAAATGTGGATGACTATGCTATATTTGGCCTACAGCTTTACAGCATGGGTTGGACAACAGGTATCTGTCTGTATGATACCCTTGTGGAGGATAAGTGTCTCATCCGGAGAAGGCATTGTAGGCCACTGTATGCATTTCCAGATGTGGATTGACATATCCCTAGTGTGTTTGCTTGTACCTAAGAGGGCTATACGCCAGACAGGAGTGGTCCCAGGAATGAGTGGCGGTCAATACCACTGGTTACTGGTATAGTACAGTACCAGACGGATCCAAATGCTACTGAGTTTCCTACATTTGTGTGTCAGTTGTCAAGACATCATCTAACGATTGATTATGGTCAGGCTGTTGAGGTTGTGTACACTATCAGAATGCAAACCAATGACAGATAGTAACAGTATCACCCACAGCATAGTGTCAAACCATGTCATACACACATGTGTACCTAAGTTAAAACATATGTGTATTAAAATGCATATTGGCCACCAATAGAAACAATGAAGTCTTGACACTGTGTAATACAGGGCATGTCACCCTTCCCATGTGTCCACTATGCACATACATGCAGACAGTGCACCTCCACCATGTTCACAAATGTACACCTGCAAATCTGTACTGCACACATCACACACGTACTGTCCACTCACCAACACATGCTGCCAAAACTACACACATCAGCCAAGTGGCACATGGGCGGACAATACATTTTTGGAATTAACACTGTTGTAAACAATACTACATTGATTATCATAGCTTCAATGCATCATGCCTGCTCAGATATACCTACAGGGATATCATTACACTGTACTGTTGACAACATGCTAACATTGCTACACTGCTATAAAGTCACCCTGTGCATCAGCACCATGTTAGCCTGTTCTTGCATCAATGTTACAGATGACAGGAGGTTGCACAGTTTTATCATATGCAAAGGGTGTGTTGTTGGTTTGCCAGAGCCTGACACTGACCCATCCAATCGACATGTATGTATGTGTGTGTGTGTGTGTGTGTGTGTGTGTGTGAGGGACAACAGTACAGCATGGGTCAATGTTGATGTGATGTGTGTGTGTATGTGTTAGCCCTAGGTGTTTGGATTATGTGTGTGTGTCTGCATACACACAGTTCCACCATGTGGCTGCCATATACGGGAGGTTGTGGGACAGCCACAGACTGTACCTGCCAGGCTGTACAGATCACCGTCTCAGGCCACGGACAGAGTACCTGTACCTGGCAGGGGTGCAACGGACATTATTGGGTACTAAGCCAGACTGGGTACTATCATCAGAGGCAGAGGCATGTCAACTGGACCCATGTCCCTGCTGGGACTGGCCAGAGCCACTGATGGTCTATTGACAGCCCTGCTCCAACATTGCTGGGGCTGGTACTGCCACTATGAGAGCGGCTGTGACTTGTGTGTCGTCCGCGACAACTGCCAGCTGATGATGTTGCTGGCATACGTCCACGTTGACATCTTGGCCGTCCTGCACTGTCCTGGCACATGGACATTACATTGCGGAGGACATCTAATGTCTCCCCCCAACATCTATCAATGACCTCGATGTAGTGATGCACTGCACCCGCAAGGTCACGGATACTGTCATTGATAGCGGTGTTATGGGCCCTCTGCACCCTCATTCCCTGTCGGGTGTACTGTTCCATACGTGCCTGTGCCTGCATTACAGCCCAGAACATACCTGAGGTTGTAAGACCTGTGGGGGCACATCTGCCAGGGGCATTATGACCAGTGGTGCTCCCACGAGAACCCCTGGACATCCACCTATGTGGTACCGTCTCAGGATTCATGGCTGCTGTGAGGGGTTGCATGTGCCATAGATACCACACTATCCTGGTCAATGCCTACTGTATGCTGTCCCTCAGCTAAGGCCATTGGTGATGAGGGATGTATTGGCAGTATAAATGTGCGCATAGATAGTGTGGAAAGCTGTGTACTGTCGATTGGTGGAACAACAACAGACCCTGTCAAACCTGCCTGTTCCACAACACGTTTCATCATCTACACTATTTGTGGCAGTGTCTTTAGGTTCCCTGCTGCACTCAACCAACACAACCTCAGCACCTGTGAGAGGGAGACAGGAAACACACTTTACAATCTGTACATGATGTTAGCACACATGCACACATGAACACATGCACATATGCACAAACGAACACATGCACACATGCGCACATGAACACATGAACACATGCACATATGCACACATGAACACATGCACACATGCACACATGCACACATGAACACAAATACACTACCCACTAAAGTAGACACACACACACACACACACACACACACACACACACACACACACACACACACACACACACACACACACCAACATCAATCCAGAACATACCCATTAGTGGTTGACGGTGGAGTACAGTATCACAAGCCAAAGAGTCCTATCACACGTGTCAGCATGCAAGATGTGTGTTGCTCAACAGCATGCAGTGCGAGTGTTGAGAGTCCTTGTTAATAACAGTATACATGTGTTTGATGCATGTGTGTTGTTCAATGATTGGCCTCACCCTGGAACACAATGTGTACATGGACACAACATTGCTGTGCAAGTATTAAATGCTTTTCAATGTCCTGTGCACCATCACTCACAGGTATACATACCATGGCTGGATGCACACAACTGTCAGGTGTATAGCAATGAATGCTATGTGTTGTACTGTAGTTACTGTAACTGGATGTAGCGTAGTACCATGAGCCATCATCAGGCAGCATCATGTGGTCACTCAAGGCCACTAATGTGTGCCACAATGGCAACTATCTTGCTGTGCCTGAACTGCTGCACTGTGGCTACATTAACCATTTCACTGGCAGTTGTTACATGGGTATGTAAGCTGTTCAATAGGGAGCATTGCCTAACATGAATGTCTTGTTTGTTGAAGAGTTTTGCAATGCCCCATGATAGGCCTCTGCCCCTCAGGTATAGTATGTGTGCTGTGTGGATGACATTTGGGATACTGGAGCCTGACCTTACAGCAGGTGTCTACATATGCCATGTGTATCATATTGACACATACTGCATATGACAAGGTGATGTATGTTGTGTGCATGTGTATTGACTCTGCCTATACAATGTCCACTACAGTGTACCACAATGGTTTGGGATGCTCTGTGTATAGCATGTGTTTGAGGCAGCCACTCATGCTACTGGGATGTGCATAGTCCCACAGGAAACTTGCAGAGCATGCATTATGTGTAGGTGTTGTACATGTGTAAATGGCCTAAAACCCACCTATGACATGCACATGTTATTTGCCATATGAAATGTAGAACACTCACCAGCATGGGTCTGCTGTCTTGCTGTCACACCAGAGGGACCTACAAGGATATGAGACAGTTTGTCAGTGTCAACAACTGTGGCATTGCTGCTGTGACTTTGCAATTTTACAGTAGTACTACAGTTGACAGTCACAGGCATACATATTATGTTCAAAATTATCAGTATTGCACAACACCAGGCTCCACATCTTCCAAATACACAGTACACATCTGACACATGCATGTTCTAACAATTGAGCTAACAGAAGTTTACAGATATGGCATGTTTGTTATGGGAGATTATACTGGAAGCCACTAAAAGTCCTGGTCTTAATGACATGTTATCTATAGTTCCTGTATTAAAATTGAGGAGTGCCAAATTGTAAATTGCCACTAGAGGGCAGCATAGGAATACATTTAGTGAAAATGACCTTTCAATGCGTTTTTAACTGTTTTTGTTGAACTGTTTTACTATATACAACATTTTTTAATTAACACATTTCATAATATATATTTTATAATGTGAAAACTTATGATGTTATTTATATATTTTTAAAATCCACGGTATTTATATATAAAATTTATAAGGATAGATGCCACAAAATATTGCTGGATGTTTTATAATTATATTTTTAATTGAACTGCTGACTGATAATGAATTTAATTAATTTATTGGTTAATTGATTTTTATACACCTATTTAAGTGCAGTGCACTATCAATTAGTGTTTTGCCTTCTGAAGAAGATTTTCTAAAATGTATTTTGTGTGTAAAGCGTTAGTGGGTGTTTTGGACAATAAACTTTTCAGATTACGTCCTGGTCTGAACCCTCATTTGGTTCTCCATAGTGAACTTGTGCTTTGGTTTTGGTTTTTGTTGTTCGCTATCATCTCTTGGTTTGGTTACAGATATGGCAGGTTACCTGCACGCTCACAGTCAACTTGCTGGGTGACTCCGGCCTCCATGATGACACATGTTTGTTGTAGTGGTTGGCCAGGAGCCTCCACGCTGAGGAGCAGCTCTTCCACTCTGGTGAGGGGCGGGTGTAATGCGGCACCACCACCTGTGGCAAGCTGTTGTCTGCAGACATCAGAGGCATGCTGCCGGACATGTCTGATTAAATCACTGCAGTGATGGTGTGCCTGCTCATAAGTCTGGTTATGCATGCCTACGTCATTAACCCGACAGACAACATCCTGCACAGTGCAGTGCACTCATGCTGGTCCTGGCTGGTTCTGGAGAACAGCAGGGTGTGATGTTGTACTAGTGTGGATATGATTAATTCCTCCTCTTCAGGGGAATAGGCAGGGTTGCGATGATGAGACATGTCCCTGGAAGAAAATAAGACAATTATTGTGAGCAAGTCTTGTGACACACTTAACATTCTAAAGTACAGATAGCAATGAAATGCCATATTTAGCAACCTATTGGCTGTCAGTAGATACACACTTTTAATCCCAAACATCAGTGCTCAGCCCACAACTGCCTGACAGTGCCTGCCACGTTCTATATATTAAACCATGTTCTGTACAGCAACAAAGTGAAACCAGTATGTAAAACTATACAACAGCACATAGCACACTGTATGTGACACAATGCACCACCTAGCCACAGGAGGTATATATGAAGCTAATGCATACAGAAATTTGTCATCCATTGAAATGATTGTAAAGTACAGTTACAGTACTACCAGTACACCACACTACTTGTTGATAGCAACCCCCTAAGTAACAGATGTGCACATTCATCAATATAGGTGGCATACTGCTGTACTACACTATACATGTTTCTAGATATACACTTATATCCTGTAACACACATACGACCGAGGCCTTGTTGCAGGCATACCCACACACACATCAGACATACCTACGAGACACAAAGGTATGGCAACCCAGATGAGCTTTACCTGTGCACCATACAGTACTGTGTGTCAGCACTTACAAAACCTTCTGCCTGAGGTATGTAATGTGTGGGGACTACAGGTAACAAACAAAACAGTGTATCAAAGCAATGTGGATATACACAATACTGTGCTCTTTAGGCCTACAGCTTCAGGTAGTACTACAGTACATATGGGATTTGTATTCACTAGTGTCAACAATCAATGAGCATACATATGCCGCTTTAACCTACAATGGCACACTCCAGTCAACACCATGGGACTATGTCACACTGTATACCATACTGCTTTTGCTGTCTAGCAATAGCATACATATCTTTTGCGGGGATCAGAGCTAGAACACTACATACCATGATATAAACATTTACCCACTAGGCTATCACACATATACACAACGTTGGCACATTCACCTACACATTCACCATCACACTCAGTCAACCTCACATAGCAATTAATGCAATATGTACATGAGTGTGTGTATCAGGTCATAGATAGCTCATAGGCAATTAGGCATAGGGCCTATAGAAGCCTAGCCATATGGTACCCTGCCCTTCAACACCCATGTAATTTAAGTTCATGTGCCCCTGTCATGCAGAGCCACAGAGGTGATTCCCGGGTTGTATTTCCTATGTCACATCCATTCATCATGATTATTCATGACGACTGCTAATGAGGACCTTTCTTTGCTATTGATAGGTAGTTAGTTCCAGGGTGTGGTATGTGTCTGAGATGAGAATGTACCACTCCAGCATGTTCTGCTTTTTGACGTTACAAGGTTTAGATCAGTACAGTGTGTAACTTGTAGGGATTTTGATCTGTTGACATGGAGCATGTCCAACACCTGTGGGTTTGGCATAGCTTTGTATGTTAGGCAGAGGTTGGTTCTGGGCATGCGGTATGCGACACAGTGTAGCTGTGGTTTTGTAAGATAGTCTGCATAGGGCATCTGTTTGAGTCTGGTAATACTCTCTGTGGTGTTTGTGCCTGGTGTCTACAGTTGCTGTAGATGTCTTCTGAGGTACATACCAAAATTCCCATTGTACTCTATGATGGATTTTATGACTGATGAGTAGAGTGGAACACTGACTTCTCATTCCATGTATGACACACCTTTTGTGATGACATGTGGACCGTACACAGTTTACATGACTACTGTGGCACTGTGATTATAAAAAGGGACACTACTATCCACCTGTGTCCCGGGGTCTCTTATCACAGTTTTGGTGTTGAGTAGACTACCACCTATGTGGTAGTTAATGGGTACAGGGTTTTTAACAAAAGGGATGGCAATACATTTACAACATTGAGCTTGAATGTACATATAAACATCCATTGATGTACATATAGATTTACATGTAGGCACATATACAGTCCACCTTTCATGGTGGGAATATCAATTATGCAAGGGTTGATAGAGATACAGTTATGTAACAATTTTGCACAGTCTTGTGCAGAATGCATTGAGGGTATTCTCAGGCCATGTATCTTTAGCAGGACTCCATGTCTGGAAGACTATAAACTTAGCAAATCATACCCACAGCGTTTAAACACCACATGTCATATACCAGCACTGTATGCTGTCTTGTTTGCCACACACTACAACCTACATGAAAATATGCACATAACCTTCACCAACATATATATGTCCACCTTTCACAAATAGTTGCAGTATTACCTTGCTCTATGCACATGTTAAGATGCTAATATATCTGACACATAACTATCTCTACATATGTGTGTGCCATACACACACAAGGTACACACTGTTGTATGTCTGTAGACCTCACGGATGACCTGTTGGACCTTGCTACAACATGAACAGTTGTCACATGTGTGCATGGCAGTAATATTACAGGGAGTATTTATAGCTGCTCATGCTACATTACTATACTAGCCTGGTACAGCAGTTGCCAATGTTAAGCTACACATTATATGACTATCATGCATGTGTTACTCTGTTACATCCATGTTTATATAGCTGTTTGCACTACTCCCCCAGACAGCCATTATACACAGTACTGTACAGAACATAGATGACATGACTGGATGTTTGACATTAAATGCTGAGCTACATATGTCACAGTTATGTCCCACTGCACACAGCTACACACTAATTTGTCCATGGCAGTAGTCATGCATGGCATCAGTGCATACATACCTACTGCTGCCACATATGCATGTTTCAAAGTATTTACAGTACTCTTCATAAACATCTACTACATGCCGGTAATCACATTTCTGTCACATACCTGTTTGTCACTTTCAGGTCCGTCTGTTTTTTTTTTTTTTGGACAATTTTTTTTTTGGTTTTGCCTAAGTAGAGATAGCTTCTACTTAATTCCCTTTCTTATTAATTAAGTTTTTTTTTTACTTAATTAATATATTTGGTGGATGATTCACTAGAGTATCCTTACTCAATTAAACTTTTGCGTTATTAAGTAATAACTCCTATTTACTCAGACACAAGTTCTGTGGAGCTGTATCAGTGCAATTTAATGATTGCATGTGGGGATAGCAAGTACAGTCTGCTTTTATAGGTATCAGCACATGTGCATGTGATGACCTCTGCACCAATTGGTACACAGCATTTGGTAAATGCATACAGCCTGCTGTGTGGTAATTGCAGTACTCACTGTCATAGCAACCTAATGCTATAAAATGCTAGGTTTTGTAGGCGTAGCCCTTTCAGATTTCCAGAGTGGGGCCCATGCTTGTTTGCTGTGTACACTGTTGTTTAAGTCAGAAGGTTGGTATACTTCTTATATCTGAAGCTAGAGGTGTAGACAGTGATGTACATGTTGTACTCAGACCTGACTGTTGCCACTTCCAGTACAGAGCTATCAGTGTAGTGTTTAAGTCACCCCTACAAATGCTTACACAAGATATATGTGAGTAGGTAGTTTCATTTCTACTTATGTAATTGACTGCCATACAAAAGTAGTTATTGAGAAATATTCTTTTGACACATGGACTGTTTGTGGACTGTTATACTGTGCATATTGATGTACTCACTTATGCAGAGTTTGTGTACTTTTTATTGTTGACATTAGCACAGGAGTCTCAGGTAAACTGGACAATTCCACTACTGAGTATGCCTACCTACATCCTTGGTTGACCCTAAACACACGTATATTTAAAATATGGGGGCGGGATGCAGACATACAGAGAGCATTATGTCTTATTGTGTGAGTGTTATCTTACTGGACTTAATGGATTGGTGTGTACCTGTTGGTTTATCAAGGCAGGTGGTCTGTCTGCATAGGTCCCAACTGTGAACCTGTCCAGATGGTAGACAGATGTTAGCCTGTTATTCTTTGTCTGTGCAACCCACAGGTGTTTTCAGCACTGGTACAATGGCATTGTTACAGTCAGTTGCTACCAGTACATGGCTAGATCCTTTGGTATTTCTGTGTTGTACTCCTACATAAGGGGATGCTTGTGGAAGTCTGCACAAAGCTGTTTGCAGAGTGTGTAACAGCAGATGAGCTGATATGCCTGTGTGTTTGTGCCTCTGCCAGGCCTATGAAACACTCAGATACATATTTGCTTGGAGTCAGGGATAGGTAGTTAAAAGTGAGGTACAACTTCCAACTAAAAGAGACAGTAAGTGTAGACTTGAGTGAAGCAGTGCATGTGGATTTGTACTCCTTTTATGAAGTACAAGCGGTGTCTACTGTTATTATTGTGATTATTCATTGTGTAATACAACACCTCTCTGACTAACATCAGTACTATTCAGAGGGATTCAGAGGGACACAGCTAAAATATGTTTCACAATCAGGAAGTATGGCCTCTGCCCTAATCAGATATGCCAGTGTTTGCCCTTCTATGATACTGTGTGGGGGTTGTAAAGTACCTCAATAACATTATTTGCTGATAGAATGACTGCTTCTCTTATCACAGTCATGTAATGCAATTCCACAACAATTGCTGGTAAAGATACACAGAACAAGCTTTGTGTTATGGCCTTCCTATTTTTCATTTACATTCACTCATTGTTTTGCATGATATATTTATTTCAGCACCAAGTTATTGTATGTCTGCTGTGGCTTAGTGGTATTTCATGCAGTCAAGTGTGTCCAAGGTCTGGGGTTCGAGACTAACAGAGGTGTTTTATTTTGCTGCTGAACAGAACAAGGGCCCTGACATACAGAGTGATTAAGGCACTTTTAAGCAGTTGTAAGCGGGTTTGTGCAGGTTTGCACGATGCTTAGCAATACTTAGCTAAGTGCACACATGTGCATACTCGCTCAAACCTGCTAACTACTGCTTAAAAGTGCTTACTCCCACTAAACCCCGCGCTAATTTATTTGAAAGAAAAGAAAATGGGGAGATAGGAAAGTGGTGAAAAAGGGGGCACAAAAAGGGAAAGACAGCAGGGAAACTAGATCGGGATGTGCAGGACAGGTGTAGGGAAGGTCCATAGCTGCCCATTTCTTTACCAGCAACAGCTGTGCATATGTTACAAATTTGAAACCTTCCACCCCTGAGAAAGGGGTGAGGACAACAAAGTATGTTGTACTGCCAATTCTAATTATCAGTTTACATGTCCAGCAGATGTGTGCGAAATGGGCAGCTATGTATGGGGAGTAATTTTTTTGTGGATACAGATTGCCTTTTTTTTTTTTTTTTTTTTTTTTACAGGTGAGAGTGGAATGTGAGGTAGAGGAAGTAGGTATATTTGGGGAGGTAAACAGACAAGACAAACAAGATGCATACAGGGTCGGAGTATGACACATGGGGTGGGTGAATACAATTGACGGGGATGGATGTTTGGAAATCGCAAGCCCATGAGCACACAGATGGTAACAGTGAGACTGAGATCCCCACCCATGGGCAGTCACCACTGAACCTTCACAGACCCGAGGGTGGCTGTGCTGGGGGCTGTGTAGGAGGGGCAGGCTCACCCGTGAGTTGTGCCACTCTCACCTCGAGCTGGCATAGGGGATCAGCGACTAAATGCTGGATCTCCCTACGCACCACAACCCGGACCCTTCGGATGGTGACAGGTGGCCCTTCTCCGCCCCCGCTTGCAGGGGGAGGACGAGCCCCATCCCCTGCAGCGCTTCCACCCAAAGGTGGCACAGGACCAACAGAGGAGGGTAGCCCAGGCTGGGCACCAGACCTGCTGGTGCCAGGTGCAATCTCCAGCTGAGGTGGGACAGGTGGGTCCACTGGGACTGGCCTTCCCATACGTTCTGTGATTAGGTGTGTTTAATTACAACATAGACAACAGCATTCCAAATTAGTTGTAACAGCATGCAGTAATATTCCCATTAACCCAACACACCAGCGTTCCAACAGTTGAACAGCAAGCATAACACATGCATATATTGAACGACAGTGGACATTACAACAGCATGCAGGGATGATTGGTGGCAACAGGCCACCAAGTTTGTAGTGTTTGAACAGGACACATGCATCAAAGAAAATGCAGATTTTTATAGAACAATAGGACATATGTCCCAACAAATGTTTTGAGATTAGACATACCCATTGAGGTGTGGAATTGCATTGTTTATGCACATGGAGTAGGGTGTAAAAAGAAACCTCCATTAACATCTTATTAGTACTTTTACTCTACACTACATTCCTATTGACTGCAGGTGTATATCCCCTACATGTATTATTACACTAGGCAACATGCATTAGATTGTGTAATGGGTTTGGCTAGTTCATTATATACCTGACCTATATCTGACATACTAACTGTCCAAGATGCAGATGTTACTGCTACATAGTTATATTTTATTTTTATATTTATGTATCTACATATCTGGATGTGTTCACGTGACTTTTTCAGTTAATTTCTACAGAACCCTACATTTCATGTAGCACACTCACATTTCTGGGGAACACCTTGACAAGCTACTCGTGTGCCAGATTTACATATGCATGACAGCCATTTACCGACTCTTGAGGACTGTTATATGCTTCACAGCTACTGGCTCTTCCTTCATCCACTTTATATGGGACTGCACAACTGTGGGTTGACAGCACTTTATACAACATTACTATTTATTTAATGCAAGGGTACAACAATATTTCAAAGTAAGTGACACAGACACACTCCAAGTATTATACCTTTATTAATTACATTAAACACTCTTTTCTACAGGCTCTCTCCTTTATTTGATATTACAGTGCATACGGAAGACCTATTCAGGACATATTATACCTTTATTGATAGGTTACAACACTCTTTTTCAGGCTCGCTCACTTATTTTATATGGCAGTACATGCAGAGATAGTATTCCAGACTTATTTCACCTTTATTAATGGATTACTACACTCTATTTCTGGCTCTCTGACTTATGTTATATAACAGTACATGCAGAGAATTTATTCAGGGCATTTTATAGCTGTATTATTGGGCTACAACACTTTTTTCATGCTCTCTCATATATATTATATAACAATACATGCAGAATAATTACTAACCTGCCTGGTGGCGCAGCCTTAGCAGCCTATCTGCATAGGCTTGCTAATTCACAGCACGGACACATGCAGCTGTGAAGTAAATGAAGGGATATTGAGACATACTTATCCATTATTTAAACTATATTAGCATGTTTTACATACTGCATTCCATGGCTACTCAGTAGTGGGGCATGTTGCATATGACGGGCCTCCTGGATCCATTGGTTCAGTAGGTCCTGCTTCCATCTCTTCAGGTCTGCATGGTGGTGATGGACCTGCTCACCAGTCCGAGCAAAGCCTGTGCCACTGGTGAGTTCATGAGCCAACCGGTTCCAAGCCTCTACCTGTCCCTTGGAACTGACCCTGCAGGAGTCGAGACTCATGACAATGGACTAAGAGCCAAACCATGTATTTTGACTCCTCAATGCCCCAGCGTTGTGCTTGAAAACAAGTACCCTCTCCAGCACCAGACATTCTAACTGCAGATGGGAGCTACAATCAGTTATGGCGAGTATTCCTGCCTATGGAGCTTAAATATGCCGCATTTCCCGCACTTTTTTGTGATTGGCCATTTCTGAAAATTCTCGGCTGACTGCAGACCTGCTTAGCAATGGTTAATCTACCATTTATAAGTATATGTATGTTAACAGTGGATGTTTATCCTAAGCTGTCATGGCTTAGTGGTTCAGTACTTTGATTATGGTGCACAGTGTCCCGGGTTCAAAACTTGTCATTGCATTTTATTTTACTACTGTCCAGACAGGCTAGGGGGTGTGGCTGTGTTTAAGAAACTTTGTTCAACGTTGCTCCACGTTGCCCGACGTTGCTCCACGTTGCCCTACGGTGCGCTGGTTAGCGCAGTGCGTAGCTTATTGCGCTGGGTAAAGCGCTGCTTACCTGTGGGCAACTAGATTGCGCTGGGTAAAGCGCTGCTTAGCTGTGGGCAACTAGATTGCACTGGGTAAAGCACTGCTTAGCTGTGGGCAACTAGATTGCGATGGGTAGAGCGCTGCTTAGCTGTGGGCAACTAAATTGCGCTGGGTTAAGTGCTGCTTAGCTACGGGCATTTATATGTCAAGATCCTTCTTACATTTCTATATATACATTTTGTTCACTGATACATAGGCCATTTCAATGCTTTTTAGTAATATTTTAGTCATATATGTCAGGAATTATTTCATATGCTAATTTAAAACATAAAATTGAGAGTGGAGTGAAGTGGTGGGACTCAAACCGTGAATGCCTCCTCTTCGTGTGAAGGCTCTACCACTATGCTACTGCTATTTGGATTGATTTGCATAAACATTTGTTATTATGCTCTTCAATGTCGACATTGCTAACTCTAGCTAAGCTATGGGCACACCCGTGCAAACACGAGCAAATACTGGCAGCTATATCGGGAATTAGAAAAAAAATTATATTTTACATTTTATAACTCTACTGTGGGTTTGCAATGTGAGGGAGTGTAGTGTTGGGTATGTTGTCATTTCAGCGGAACCGCTCATGTGTGTTGACATTTCACAATTCAGACACTTGCAGGGGCGTGGACCTTAGGACTGCTCGGCAGTCAAACATGCCCCCAGCCTGCCTGCAAAGTCCGTGTTAGACTTGGAGTGGAGTCAGCATGCCCTCATGAATATGCATGGCACGCTGACGTCAGACCGTTCAACTGTAGTTTCCGAGTAAAACTTATTTAGTCTTACACGGAGGTTTTGTGAATCCGGGGGAATGTCTGGTAATAAGAAAATAGTAAGGAAGAAAAAAACTGCATTCAGCATTCAAACAGCACAAGAAATGTTGTATAATTAAATCCAGACAGTGTTCATTATATATGGTAGTTATAAACCATGCTGTAAGCTCAAAGATGTTGTATCTTTCAATGTGGAGTGACTTGTTTTCCATTTTTTTTTGTCTTCTTGCAAGCAGTTTGTATGTTTGGGGATGTTCCTACCACAATAAAGAGAAAAAAATATATATTACAATATATATTGCTATACCTGAAGGAATTTCCCTCTGATTCCCCTCACCCCCTTACTAGTCTTCTATCATTAAATTACACTTTGTGTAACCTTAATGCCTAATGTACATTTAACAAATTTTAAACATAGACGTGAGTTTGTAGTTTTCTTATCCATATCAAACTGTAGCATTATGTGTCTACATTTAATCATTCATTATAAAATCAGTTTTTGTCTGCCAGTAGAAAATTAGGGATGGGATTCACAAAGACTTTAGGCATGAGATAATGTTTTGGGATGTGCAGTTCCTCCGTTCCATAGTCCAAAATCAAGGTCTCTGCCAGTCTTTATTCTGCTTGTCCTAATGAGGACTGGCAGAGCCCTATACTCAATTCCTAAAGGAGGATCTTCCACACTGCACCAAAGCTCTTCAGAATTTTACATTGACAATAGTACAACAATGTAAAACCCTGAATCAAAGGAGAAGCCTATAGAAGCCAGAATTAACCAACAGCTACATCTGTAAAAGAGAGACTTGAAACTGCAGGCTGTACGTTAAAAAGCTAGATGGCCTGTTGTAGCAAGTCCCCCATGCCATAGGAGCAGTTCTGCTACTGTGAGGGAACTGTTAAGGGGGTGGCTGAAGACCTGGCACATTTGTAGTAAAGTTGTGTATAAGTTATGTGTTTAATTTCAGTGGGAATGACTCTCTCACGGGTGCAATACTTAACAACAGATGTTATTCCCTGTTAGGCTAGCACTCCCACATGCTTGTCCTTGTTCAGGCAGTTAGTATGCATGCACAATGGCCAAGCTGCCTGTCATTTATGCGTTTTTCTGTTATCATACTGCTATGCAGAACAACCTCTTGGCCATGTAGCTGCACCTGTATGGTAGCTTTGTGTCTGCTCTGCAGGTAGAGCTGTGGCATCAGCCTAATTCAAAAAATGAGTCCATGGCCGTGATAGTGCAACACCTGGAATCGGTAATGCAGAGTCTTATAACCCACACCTGGCATAGCAAGAATGCCTTACTAGTCCTGTCTCAGCAGTGTGTACCCCCCCAATGATGATGTCATGCCTAGGGCATTGATAAAATTCAATTTTGGGTAGTGAAGCAGGAGGGTAGAGCACCTCCTCTTGCCTTCCCAAACTTCTTGGAATCCAGCTGTAAAAGAAAGGTAGATTTTACTCATCACTTTGATATTAGATGATTTCCAGTAGAAGGTGTGCTGCAAAGTTATTGTGAGTAAAATTACATATTCCATGTCAGAATGAAACCACTGCTTCTGTGCACACACTAAGAAAGTATTATTTAATTTTAGCAACTGTGTTGTATTGAAAGTGTGTAGAAATCATTCTGCTGACATATGATTTCCCAGTGAATAATTTTGTAATATTATAGCCAGATGAGATGTAATTAAAAGGAACACAGGTTTCACAAGGAGAACTGTGCATCCAACTTTTGAAAATTACTTACAGAGCTTAACTTTTGTTTCAGGAGTTTACATTTACTAAGGGTAGTTCAGGTTATATGCAGAGCTTGTGAGATCATTCATGACAAGTTGCCAAGGTTCATATTAATTCTGGGAAAGAAACATCCAAGAGGTCTAGTAATTCTTTGGATCTCATGTTATTTTACATTTCTAGCCACATGAGGCTTAAACAGTGAAACCTAATTCTACAAAGAATCGTTGTAGAACGGACTAAGTTAACAGGCAATGTTTACTATTTTATCTTAAGAATTTAAAGAAAAATATGAATGGTTTATTGGAAGTGCATCATAAAATGTTGGTCTTTAAAAACAAAGCACTAAAAATTGCTAGTTTTTCAGCAGTATATGGGGAAAAATATTTCCGTGCACTTATCTGAAATTTGTTTTGTGTGTAAACTGTATAGCTAATATGCTTAAAGTAATAGGTATATAGTGACTACATTTTTAATGACACATTTTTGTATATCTTTTATATTCATGTGTTTCTCATTATAAGAACTACTGAATGCTCAGAGTATATTTTTGTACAGATAAGGACCACCTAGCCTGTGTATTAGTCTTCCAAGTTACTTACTTCCCAGTTACATAATGGATAAGCTGCCCAGCCTTCTGAACAGCAGTTTGTATTTCCCACCCTTTGCAAGAATCTATTCAAATCCGTTATAAATAATCTTTGAATTTCCTCCAGGTTTTCAGTCTACTAACTCTCATGAAGATTGCTGCTGCCATTCAACACGCTTTCTCTGGCAATGTCAAATTCTTGTTCATTTTCTCTTTCCCTATATGCACACTTTCTCATTTGTTTGTTCTGGATTTAAGCTGCTAGATTCAAACTGTGGCTCCTGTATTGATACAATCACATTTAGTGTTTATATGTCTTTGTGTTTGTTAGACTCATTATATACCTTTCTTATAAGTTCGTGGGTTTATAGTTTGGATTGTCAAGCTTTCACACATAACACACACATGCAATTGTATAAAAAATATCTCAGCAGTGAATATCATCCATAAAGTCTCATATAAAAAAATATGAAGAATAAAATAACCTTGATCCAAGATGTAAACTTGCATACAAGTCACAAAAGAAAAATGCAGCGTTGTAAGCTCCCCTACACTGCCATATCTCTTGCTACTTAAATACATCAATGCTGAGATTGAACAGCATTGGGAAAAAGACAAAGCCACCATCTCCCATATTACAGTGATCTCACAACACAACTGTCAGTCAGTTGACCTGTCAAACTAATGGGACAGATAGACATCAAGAAACATTAGAAACATTCAAGCTGCATAATGGAACCCATGTATATAGATATATATATATATATATATATATATATATATATATATATACACACATATATATATATATATATATATATATATATATATATATATATATATATATATATATATATATATATATATATATATAAATATATATATACTTATATATAGATATATTTATATATATATATATATGTATACGTATGTATATATATTTATACATAGATAGATATATAGATAGATATTGGCCCTTATAATTTGATTGAGTTTTCAGAAACTCAAAATTCATATGATCGAGATCATATGATTGAGTTTTTGAAAACCTGAAGCTTTTAAATGGAGTTTGTGGTAAGCTGAGTATTCGTAGACACAAACATTAGGAATCTCAATGTGTATTTTGTACTGGCCATGAAACAGAGGTTATGAAGACTTGTCTCTCTCTGGTTTGCCTGTTTGCTTTGTACTCAGAAACTCTGTGCCTGCGCTGCATGCCTCACACCCTTTTATGACACACCTAACATTCACGACACAGCAATAGTAGTGAGTTTCCAAAGCTCAACTTTCTGTAGGCCATAATACACAGACACACAGACATACACACACACAGACCACAAACACACACATGTATTTGAGCATGTGTGTGCCTGTATGTGTGTGTGTGTGTGTGTGTGTGTGTGTGTGTGTGTGTGTGTGTGTGTGTGTGTGTGTGTGCGCATGTGTGCGTGTGTGCGTGTGTGTGTGTGTGTGTGTGTGTGTGTGTGTGTGTGTGTGTGTGTGTGTGTGTGTGTGTGTATGTGCGTGCATACAGTAATTTCGTAATTTCGATGGAAGTTACTTTTCCTTTCAAACAGAAAGGGGTAACAGACTACTTTATTGACCAGACAGAGCCCTCCTTAAATAAAGAATATAATAAAAATTCATGAAGCCTTTTAGAATAAAGTTTTTCAAACTTATGATTTTTTTAGTAAGGAATTGTACTTTTTCAAGTTCTTTCAGATTTGTGTTTAAATGTTGCAATACCACAGTGCTGAAATAGATCAGGCCAGTGAAGTATAAAAAGATTCAGTGATCTCCTTTGACTGACTAGACATGCCCTTTACACTTATATGGATTATTCAATATGCTTTTCTGAATTTGTGCGATACATACTGGTTAGAGTTGAAATTGTTGCCATCCATTTGCCAGAAGATCGTTAATGACGGTGTCATTTTTTCATGCTTTTGTAATCATAACTTATGACCATTATTTCAAATTCAAGTATGAAGGAATAAACGAACCAGGCGTCCACCAAAGCTGCTAGCGTAAAAGTCTTTTATTAATAACACAGAGGATAAGCGCTTTCACACAAGGTTGTGCTTCATCAGATCCATCAACATAAAGCTTCTAAAACCATTTAAATAATAAAACACATGTAATGGACAACCAGTTAAAATCTTTCTTTAATTACTGATGTACAGAGATTACTTTTATGCTAGCAGCTGTGCTGGATGCCTGGTTCGTTTATTCCTTCATACTTGTTTTTATCTTACTAGGCAACCTTTGGCTGATTTGGGTATTTTTTATTAATTAATTGATTATTTAATTAATTATGCCAAATTCACAATGATACTCATACTGAAAATAAACCTGAGATTATTACTGCTGCACCAGGTATGTATTTTTGTACACCATCCCCGGGACCTCAGTCTATTTTCTTGACGTAATTATGCTACTTAGTTTGAAATCATCAGTACCTTGAAGTAATTATGTTACAAAGTTTGATATCATCAACTTAATCAGAAATCAACAGCCTTTTTCTAAGTTTATGTATCAGAAAGAGTTGTTCAGAAAGAAGAGGTCCCATTGAAGATCTCCATGGGACTCCAGTGGTAACCAATGTTGGAATACCAGGTACCCCAACCACTTTCACTTGCTGTGTCCAGTTGCACAACCACTTCATTACCCACTGAATTACATATGTATTGACCTTATTACTATTACTTTTTCAACTCCCTTTTGTGGTACAGTGTCAAATAGCTTAGCAAGATCAAAATTAACAGCATGCACTGCCAGCACTTCATATCTCAGAATGCCACAAGATTCAAAAGACAAAAATCCCCCCCTTAACAAATGCATACTGTTTCATATCAGTCACAAGTAGGTACCCTGTGTCACACTGGATAAGCTTCATTACAACTGTTACACTAATCTTACATAGAATGCAGGTCAACTGGTCAGGCTGATATGTCAAAAATTGTTTCTGATTTGCCTTCCATGTGAACTGGTTCCAGGCTATTGCCATACGCCAGTGAATACATGTTTCCATTTTGTTTAATATAACTAACAATGGTGTAATCAGATTTCAAAAAAAAGGTCCTTTGGATCTTGAGAATCACTTGCTCATAAGCAGGACCAAATATGCTAAAAATAATGATGTCCTTATCTCATGCTGTTAATGACATTCCATAACTTGTTAACTATTTCCCTTTGCATTTTTCATCATACTGATACTGTTATCCATCTTTACCCCCATTTAATCTACCACTGCTTACATTCCTATTGCATATTTAGTGTAAATTACTTAACTGTGTTTATTATAAGTCAACAAGATAA
Organism: Protopterus annectens; assembly: GCF_019279795.1. Classification (NCBI taxonomy): domain Eukaryota; kingdom Metazoa; phylum Chordata; order Ceratodontiformes; family Protopteridae; genus Protopterus; species Protopterus annectens. The sequence goes on from NC_056735.1 coordinate 898,122,336, forward strand.
TCTGTATAATCCCACCATGTCAGTTTTTCTGCTAGAATGTTGAAAATGTTGTCAGTTTAATTTCACCTTTCTCTCTTTGCCACACTTAGCCTGCTTTGATGCAGTATATACTTCTCACTTAGGATTATACCTCGTTTTAAATACCTTTTCATATACTTTAACCCATATTCTTCCTGTAGATGTTGAATTTTTTTTACTATTTCACTTCTTCTTCTTCCATCTTTTTTCCAATATTTCTTTTCTTTCCAAACTGTCATGATTTTTTTCCTTTTCATGAAGACGCATTAACCTGACCCATCTTGCCAGTTCTTGGCCATTAAGTAATGGGTACATATTAGCAGTCCTAAATCCATTACTTGTAGGTTCATAGGTCCTTACTAGACTATTGATCTGTGAGGATCTTAAGAAGACTAGCCTTACATTCCCATGGTAGTTTTTAGTCCTATAGTTTGCATACAAATAAAGAGGTGGGCTGAATCAATGTATGTTGGGATGTTTACATATTTCCCCTATTCATGACGAGCAAGGGTACTAAACCAGGGATGAATTTACAATTACCCTTACATTCATCCCAACTGCACTTGAATAAAATAAGAGAAGCACTTTATATGGAGAAGAAGACAATTCCACAGAAGTGCTTTTCTTTGTGAAGCATACCTACCTTTACAACGTGTTCTACTGATTTTGCAAAATAGATTGAAATCCATTAATTGGGTGTTTATGATACTGTTCCACTTACAAATGTGTAATAGGTTTAACAGACTAGGGTGTGTTGAAGTTCCATACTTGAGTTACAGGTCACCGTTCAGAAATCTTTATAATACTGAACAGACAAACAAGGCTTTGAAGCAATCTGCATAGTTTTCACAATTTTGGTCTTGATTTTTTTAGTGAGAAAGTTTTGTAGTGGTTCTAGTTGTGACAAGTGTTTGGAGTGGTACATACTAAAAGGGGCATTGTACTCCAGCCCATCCATATATAGTACATATTGGACACATTCCCCAAAGATTTAAATATTGTACATCCTCCAAGAATTATAACTGGCTTGTGTGGACCCCTTTGGCATAGGTCTGCAGCCTTTACATTATCACAGACAGTCTTTGCTATAGCATGCATGGATGCGGTGTACTCTGCAGACTGCAACTACACAAATAGGTTATCCATAGTATGTAAACACTTGGAGTACAGGACATTGATGCCAATGTAGCTTGTTGTAAAACTATCAAAGCAGAGATGGCTACAAACTGCACAAACACATAGGCCTCATTGACATCACTTGAATTAATGTAAATAAGGGGATGGAAAGTATAAAGTACCACCCAAAGTGTATGCATAGCCTTCCCCTAATGTCATACGTATGAACAGGCAGGCATGTAAAGTATATATGGAGATGATGAGAAATATATAACAACATTGGGCTATAATAGTGATTGTGGAGGGAAAGGACCACTGACTGTTGGAGCAGATCATATACATGCTGTTTTTGGTTAAGTTATCAATAGTCTCAGGCCAACCACCTTTAAATACACTCTGATAATAAATCACATTCTGTAGCTACCAAACCATATTCCCATTACTTAACAGTTTTAGCACTTCAGCTGACCAGATTATGATAGCTACTCTTCTACTTTCCCCAAAAACATCACTTCTCCATATTTTAACTACATTTTCATAATCTAGCTTTTCAGTTGCCTCTGTTCCTTACATTCCAGAGAAGATACCAGGACAACATAACTTTTTTCCTTCATAGAAAATGCTTCGTTCCTCCTTACCCTCTACCTGTTTTAGACTCCACCACCACTACTAAATACCCTACTGCCCTGCAATTTCTTGTTTCCTTCTTGATTCCTACTTCCCTACTACTTGCCATCAATAGCATACAGATTCCTTTACTTAGTCATGCTATTCCTCCTTTTATCCTCTGCTCTTGTCCTCCTACTAGGTCATCTCCCATCCTTCCATCACTCTATAATAGCTTTCAACATCTCTTCAACTCTATTTCTACCACCTATGCATACTTTCTCCCTACATTTTCCACACATCACTCCAAACCTATTTAATGAAATCCCCCAATTTTACTCCAACTATAGACCAATTAAGTCCATTTCAACTCAAACCAAACCAAAATTAAACAGGAAAATGCTCTGCAAAATATAAGTATCAATATATCAAACAAAAACAAAATTAAATGGGAAAACACTACAAAAACAAGTATCAATATATTAAATTCCTTCTTGGAAGATACATTCATCCTAATCATGGCCCCATCCATCACAACAAATATCAAGACAATTCTCTTAACACACTAATCTCACCCCACAACAGTCAAACCCAACCCTGGTAATCTAACTTTTGCTGTCATAAATGTTGGAAACATAACAAATAAAACTGAAGAACTACATGCCTGAGTTACTCACCATAAACCCAACATTCTCTTTGTAACTGAAACTTGGCTTAAACCAAACATAAACAACTCCAAAATTATACCTCCCAGCTATAATATCATCTATATTGACCAGATAAAGAGGAGAGGTGGTATTGCTTTAATATTTCCCAAAAACTTCCACATTTCCCCTTACAGCAAACCAATACCAAAATTCAATTCAGCAGTGCTTTTTTTTTCTTTCATGAAAATAAGCAATTATAAACAAATTTCTATTACTGTTCTTTATCTCCCTCCTGTCAACAATACTGGAAGATATCCTACATTGGACATCCATAACAATTCAAGAAGAAAAAAATACTACTAAGTGATGTGAATGTCAGTTGGTTGAATATAAACTCTAACCCCTCCCACATCTAATGTGAACTTTATTGGCTTCACACAACTAATTAATAGCCTCAGGAATTATAGCATGACAACAATTTCCCTGTTATACTGGATTTTAGTATCAGACCCTAGCAAATACACCACCACAGGTACAATGTCAAGACTCTCTCATCTCCAAATGTATACAATCAGACATCTCACATATCTACAGCATGTTTATAAAACAACACACAACCATTCCAAGTTCAAACCAGAAATGTTCATAACTACCCTATCACCCATTAACTGAACTTTTTAAAAATCTTCCTATTAGATGATGCTCTAAATGAATTCAGTACAACTTTTCTTAATATCCTAAATTGCCTTGCTCCTACTAGAAAGAAGAAGCTAAAATAAATAATGCAATCTCGCTATTCAAAAAGATTAAAAAAATGAATGCAGGATTCAGAAAATGCATAGAAAAACAGCAAAAATATAAAACACCACAATATCCTGAAAACTTCAAAATGCTTTGCAATTTTACTAAAAAGCAAATAAAGGAAGACTAAATAATTATAATATAATAACTTTCAGAATAATGCTAAGCACAATACTTGAAGATTCTGGACTGCCATTAAAGAAATATTGCATCCTGGCCAAAAATTCAACTCTAACCCCTCTCCCAATAACTCAACACTCAAAACCACAATACAATTTAACTGTTATTTCATAGAAAGTATAACATCTCTAACCAAGTATTCTCAACCATCTAATCCCAACCCCACCTATCACCACATCCACTTTCACCTTCAATCCATTGCCCCCATCCTTAAACAAACTGAAATCAAGCTTTACATCAGTTGATAACCTTCCAAGTGAATACCTTAAAATAGTAGCCAACAGCATTGCCTATCCTGTCTCAATCCTTATAAATAATTCGGTCCAGGAATCTCACATTCATTCTCTCTGGAAAAAGTCACACATTACCCCTCTGCACAAAGGCAGGAATTCTACAGATACTACTAACTATTGCCACTCTTCAAAATACTAGAAAAATGTATTCAAAGACAATTGCTGGAATATTTCTTGCAAGAAGAAGCCCTATCCTGCACACACCATGGCTCCAATACGTCCAATACTTCTAACACTGCAATTCTAAACTGTAAAGATACTGTCAATAAAGCCAGAGATAATAGCAAACTAGTCACTTCATTATTTTTTAGACTTATCTAAAGCCATTGACATGTTTTTTCACAGCAAACTTCTACTTCAAACGTCTTTACAAGTTCTTTGTCAGCATAACCTTCTGGGAATCAAGATGAAGCAGGATAGAAACTCATGAAACAAAGAGAGACTGAGATTTTGGGTGCAGACCTTTAAGGAGCTCTTTAAGGATACCTTTAAGGAGGATATTTAAGGAAGTTTAATGTTTAATATTAAACATACAGAATATTATATTAATAAAGTAGCAAAAAGTATTCTAACAACTAAGCCAATGCGGGAATGGAGAAAGGAGATTCTGCTGATAGGGATAACTGCAATTAGAAATACAGACTATAGGCAAGAGGGGGCTGGAATTTATTGGAGAAAGATGGCAAATGAACCAAGGTATTGGGAGCAAATTACTAGAGAGGGAAAGGTAATAGAATTGGAAGGTGCCAAGAATTTATTTGGACAGCAGGTTTGAGATTGCCTTCTCTATCAAGGACTGAGATCAGAGTAGAGGCAAAGAGAAAGAAATGGGGGTCCTAAATGAAAGACCAGCACTGGGAGAGTTTTTAGTAGACTCTAGAACAGAAGCTGCTGTTAAAAAAGGAATAATAAGTAGAGCATATAAAATAGTGCATGATAACTATAAGAATCAATCAGAGGAAGTTAGAAAGAATTGGGAAGAGAGATCAGATATGCAGTTCACAAAGAAACAATGGGGGATATAGTTTTGTCTCCCAAATATGCAACAAAGTCTAAAAGATTAGGATTTTTATTTAGAAATGTTTACATAGATATTTTTATTCCCCAAGTAGGTTCCAGAGAACTTTTCCTCAGGTAGACAGCAAATGCCGGAGGTGTGATGGGGAAGAAAGAGGTAATTGGAAACATATTTTCTGGGAGTATAATTGTTGGAGGACTTTAAAGATTGTCTGCAGACTACTCTATCAGAGACACTGGGTGAGCAAATTGGTATAATGAGGAAAAAGACTTTTCTGAGCTATGATACAGAATTTGATTTGCCTAGGCGCAGTAAGGCCTTGCTGAGTCTAATTATGATGTCTGCCAAAAAAACAAATACTAGGAAATTTAAATCAAAGTCTAAACCAACTGTACTAGAAGTAGGGAATATAGTAACAGAGATAAAACAACTGGAATTGGGATCTTTAGAAAAGGGTAGGACCAAATTACATAGGAAAAATGGGAATTATAGGAACAATACATACAGGGGAGGAATGAGGTTTAAAAGAAGTCAGGATTTGAATGAACAATGTAATGTATGACTGACAATGATTGGGTAGATTATAAGTGATGTATAATATTTGCAACTAAAATTATGTTACTATGGTTTGTGATGTAAAATGCTTGCAACTAAGATTAAAAACTACCTGCTCAATATGTATCAGTCAGTAAAAGGCCACATCACTTTCTCTCCATACTTTCCAATTACCACCACTATACCACAACAAAACTACATCCTAATAGGTATCAGTCAATAAAAGGGCACTTCACCTTCTCTCCATACTTTCCAGTTACCACCATTATACCACAACATTCTATCCTTGGTCCCCTTCTCTTTAACATTTTCACCAACACCCTCCAAACATCTACATAATAGTTCTCCCTAAAACAGTATGCAGATGACTCCACACTCATTTGCATGTCTGACAACATGGTACACTTCCAAAAAATTATTCAGGAGGCTTTAACAGTTACTGAAACATGGTTTTGTAACTCACAACTCATGCCAACTCCCCCCCCCCCTCCAAAAAAAAAACTACTACTTTTTCCCCAAATCCCTCTCTCATGAAAAAAACAAAATGTAAAGTCTTCTGTCTTGATAATACAACCATTGATGTCACTTCTCATAGCAAATTATTAGGGATGATAGAGGATGATAACTTTAAATTTGACCTGCATATACAAAATTGCATAAGATAAACTCATTAAAAACTAGGAATGCCTTACAGAGCTAAACACTTTTTGACAATGCAACTAAAACTACACTAGTCACTACTCACCTCCTCCCCTCACTACTTTATGGTGCTCCCATCCTTATTAACTCCAGGCATCACAAAAGGCAAAACTTGAACAATGGTATAATAAAGTGGCTACATTTACAGCAAGTACCCCTTTCAAAACCTATTATTGTACACGCTAAAAAGCCAAATTGGTTACAACTTCCCCATTAACTAACATATACACATCTTCTTATCACCTATAGAACTATCCAGCATGCATCTGCTTTTCCAGTTCTAAGTACCATTCTATACAACTATGTTCCCAGTTGGTCATTACAATACAGTGACCAAAACCTATCAAATCTGCTGGGCATTATCTGTACTCCTACCATGTTGCTAAGTCTTGGAATTTTTACTTGTATCCATTAGTTCAATACCCTCCCTCTCATCCTTCAAAACCATTCTGAAAGACTTTCTAGACAAAATCTCTCTAGGTTCTTCCACAACACCAGGATAAATCGTATCCTTAAGTGTGAATAAGTACCTATTCATATCTTACACCTCCTTACTCTCCATTTTTACTCACTTCTTTACATCTATCAATTTTCCTCCTTTGGCTTTCTATCTTAATATACCATCAGCTTGCTTTTCCTCTCACTTTGTTTTGCAAATCCTGTTTCTATTACATTAATGTATCTTTAATTTTCATATAAACTGGCAAAATATTTCTCTAAATATTAACATACAACTATTCTTAATCAATGTTTTCATATTACGTCTAATTTAGTATAATTATTTCAACAGTAGATTATTTTGTATTAATTTTGAAGATTATAATCGTATTATTCTTAAAATGCTTTGTAATGCTTTAGAGCCTTTCTCCCCAGGCTTCTGTTAAAAATGGACTCCTACTCAGTTGGACTTTCTCAGTAATCAAATGTTAGTAAGTAGATAAATGAATTACTGAGCGTATAATGCAGCAAAGATGGATAGAGACATGCAGCTGCGTATAAATTTATGTTCATAGGCACATAGCATGATTAGTGTATTTGGGAAAAGATTATGATATGTAACAATAAAGATGATACTACAGTGACAAGCCATAATGCATTAAACTAACAAAATTACCTGGGCTTCAGAAAATTGTGGTGTCATGTATACTCACATGTCAATGCAGATCCATATGCATGCTTTTTTTAAGCGTGGTGTGCATTTTGTTTCCAAATTATATTCACTTTTCATAAAACTACCAAATCACACTTCCATCATTTACAATTTAAACATATACAACTGCTCATTTTATGAACTTATAGAGCTTATATACTTAATTATTTACTAGTAGTGCCATACTGATCATATACATGTCCATCTGGTAGATTCATGTTCTGCACTGCAGATTTGCTGTAGTCTCCTGCAGATATCAGTCAATGGTAAAACACATTGCAGATCTATCATGAGTTCTTCATAGTAGGTATAAAAGAGGAGCATCACCACTGCGTCCCTTTCTGACCACTTGGTACATTTATCCCAGCTGACCCGCCATGCGCTTCCATTTCTTCCTGATATCTCAGATCAAATGTAGAGAACATTCATTCCAAAGAATACAAATGCTATCCTTCTTCGGGTAGCAAATGTAAATTTCCTTAGTTTTGTGTATAGGTATTTCTGTGAACAGATTGTTAACATTCTACATCACAAGTAAGTGAATTTCATTACTTGCAGTCCTCATTATGAGATTTCTGCTTTCTGAAGTAGGTCCAGTCATATTCAGATCTTGAAGTCTGGTACACTGACTGGCTGGTATTCATAGTCATGACACACAGGAAAGAGATGGTCCAGAGACACAGGTAGCCAGGTCGTTTACAAAAAAGAAAAATAGCTCAATATGTAGGGCATGTTAATGACTGCATAACAATATGGAAATAGATTCTAGTTGCAAGTGAGGGGCAACAAATATGCATGTGATGCCATCAAAGATGGCAGAGTGATTCAGAAATGCACAAAGCAGGCTTGCTGAATCCTGGTGATCCTGTAGTCTGAATACCAGGAATTGCTTATGTACAGGATACCTGAATATACATGACAGCAGCTACAGCAGAGCAGCACATATGTCTATGCAGATGGAACAGACAGTGTCTAATATGCCACCACTTGCCTGATCAACAGATTGTAGTCGACCTACACCTGGGTATCAGTACCATAACACAGCTTGTCATATTGTGATACCCATATGTGGAATCAAAGAGAATATGAGGACAGCCCTTCCCAGTGGACATTGGTTGGGATGGTGGCTTAATGGCTAAGGATTTTGCCTTACAAACACAAGGTGCAGGGTTTGAGTCTTACAAGGGATAATTGGCTAGGCTTAAAATGGCTCGCAAGGGCAGTTAGCTTAGTACTGAACTATGAATTTATGTGTAACTTTAGCCATCTTAGCCGCAGGTACCTTTCAGTGACGTGACCTACAAGAGATGTAAGTAATTTCACTGATGTTTACTTCATATATCCTACACCAGTTCTTCAGCATTATGCTGCACATTGTGGAGGAGCATATATGTTTTTAGGTGGGTCAAAAGAGAAAAACACTACTTTATGGCATTTGATAAAACTGCCCATTTTTCCAAGGTGCTGATAACCATTGATTACACATAAATTCCCACCTTGTTCACTCACCCAACTAACTGCAGCACACAAAATAATCTACAGAACCACATACTGTCCTGCTCCCTTCACTCTGCTTGCCAAAATCCAACACAGAAGATCTGAAAATCATCTACTTCTAAAAGTAGAAAAGCCCACCTTACCTGCTGGTCAACTCCTCTATTCCTTCACCATCACAAACTATGGAACTCACTTCCACCTTCTATAAGAAACAAAGGCAGTACCACCACCTTCAAACAAATACTGAAAAATCATCTCAGCTTTTCCTGGCTATGTTCCTGCTCTATAACCTAACCTCTTCCTTCTCCTTATATTGTAACTAAACTCCTATGACTTTTGCTACTAGTGACTGATGATGCTGTTTCCATATTTATTTATTTGCATCACTTGCTGATACTGGTACAATAAAACTGATTAATATATCTCTGTTTGTAACTCTGATTGAATTCATCAGGCAACCAACTAAACACCTTCTTTAATGTATATTTTCTGTATATATTACTGTAATCAAACCAAATAGATTCCTGCTTTTATATATATATTCTGTCTATATTACTGTAATTACTATGTGTAACACTGTTTCTACTTCTGTACCAATTAATGTTCATATTTTCTGCATCTATGTTCTTTTTGGAGCTTCTCTCACCGGGTCCCCACTGAAAATGGGCTCTTTTAGACCCAGTGAATGTTCCCAGTAATAAAATGCAATAAAATAAAATAAAAAAATAAATAAATAACAAAGGCTTCTACTGCCTTCAAGTTCTAGATAGTTTGCTGGGCAACTCCTATCATCTGTAATGTGCCAATCCACCAAAAAGCTCTCATGATTCATGTATCTGGCACATGTCCAACATCTACAAAAGTTTCATGTGGGGGAGGGACTTTTCACAGCATCATGCAGGAACATCAACTCAGCAGGCACAGAGGTAGGTGGGTAAGGAGCCCACTATATACAGTTGCTATGTAATTAGGTAGTAATCAAGCCAGACTGGTGGTGTAGAGAAATGAAGCCCTGACTATGTATCAGGACACTCGGATTCAAGTAGTGGCGCGGGGTCCTGACAGCATGTCAGGAGAACATGTGCATGCCCATGCTGGTAGGAAGAGGTGGGTTCTCATGGTCTTAGCTGCTGGTCCCAGTCAAATCTCTGCTGAATGAAATAAATCAGTTCATATAGACAGGAGCTGGTACAGGGGTGATTTGATCAGGACAACCCAGGTTGGTGATTGTAGCCTTTTGATGGGCTCATATATGGGAGTATGAACAAGTTGTTAGTTGGCAATAGATGGCTTCTGTGGGGACATAGATACATACATCACTACCAAAGGGGAGGGATAGGGCCATTGACAAAAATAGTTGTCATTGTCAGGATGCTGGTGAAACTATCCAACTCCCTGAAATGTGCCTGTATGATGCCCTCTTCAGATGGCACTTACCCCTGGGAATCTGCAACAAGGAGATTTCTGCAATCATAGGAGATGATTTAATAGTCAGCAGGCAGAGAAGGAAAAAGCATCTGGAAAGAAATCGGGTTGTATGCCACATGAGATGGTGCCACCATTGTGTGTTGAGGGGATACTGGATATAGGTTGGAACCATGAATAATGACCATCATCTGCAGTCCCATGCCATGGTAGAGATAGAATTTAATTCTGCACATGCAGAGAAAGGGATCATGTAGAATAGGCATTTCTTCTACTTAAGGAATTCTTCTGCTGCCCAGATCCATCATGCATCCAATGGGGCACAGTAGCATTTACCCAAGACTTGTAGTTAGATATTTATAGTTTGCACTGTGCTACATAAAATTATTATACATAAGAAGCTTCTGCAGCAGCAAGGAACTATTCCAATTGGGCCCACCATACCTACTGAAGCAGTAGACAAGGAACAAAACAGCTAGGCAGAGAAGGAATAGGCAGCAGTGGGCCCCAAATGAAGCAGAAATGGCTGCCATGCATTGCAGCACTGGCAAAGATGCACTATCTGGTTCTCAACTATGTACAGTGGCAAAGGCAGCAGAAAATGAAATGATGCAGGTGTTATCAAACCCTGGCTATGCAATACAGTGCATGAAATGGCCACAGTGTGTATTAGGTATTATCTTTATCACCCAGATTAGTGGGTAGGTAGGGCACAGCCATTATCAGTTCCCCAGGCAGAAGACAGAATAACAGGTGACAGCAACACTATCATATGGACCATGGACACAGGAGGTGGATTTCCTAGCTATGCAGGTATTAAGGAGTCAATGATCTTCTTCCACTGGTGGCATGAAGCTGCCATATCATAAAAAGTAGATGTGTATACTCTAGTGACCTGCAGTCTTGGAGCTTTCTTGTGGTCTGTGCCAGAGACACTGCAGAAATATAGCAGTACACATCTATACCCTAATAAGGAGTTTATCCTGTGTTAGGAGCTATTGGATGTATAACTTACATGACCAGTATGTCAGTCACTTGTATGCATGGCAGTCCATCTGCCCACAGGGAATGGTGATGGTATAGAACTGCATGAATGAGGGTATGCAGTTTGATGAGGTGTGGGTAAGAGTGGTCATGTGCATGGGATCAGCCACAGTCAGGCATAGTGGCCTGTGTGAATAATGATGCTGTCTCAGAAATATTCTATGCTGTGTGGGCATGCTCAGCCTGTAACTGGCGTCATCACATCCATAGCTTTCCATGGACTGCAGCATCGGGAGGATGTACTTTTAGGCTTCCAGTATTAGTGCTGCTGACAGTGCCACTGTGTCATAAGACTAAGCCATTTACTTATTGCCATCATCATCATTTAACATCTTCTGGCCTCAGGTATGTGCTCTCCCCTTTTGCTGGATCCACCATCAGTGGAAGCAATTAAAACATAAAAGCAGTATACCTGTGGTAGTACTGTAATAAATGGAAGGATACAATGTCCTTGCAGTTATACTATTATATGAATCAATCTGCAAATACTATATAGATACCTACATACCTTGTTGAGCAGAGTGTTGCAATTGCAGATCAGAGGTACCTGGAGGACAGATGTACAGAAGTCGTTTACTGGATATGTCCTGATCCTCTTGTACTGCATTGTAAAATTTGATAGAATATAAGTCAATACTAACTTGTTGTGTCTACTATAAACATATATACAGTCATCAACAGCCCAGTTCATACATACAGGCCACCAATAGCTATCAGGGTCTGCAACTTTTCCTCAAAAACATCAGGAATTCCTCAATCTCTGCAAGTTAGTTTCTTCAGTGATGCACCTCCTGTGGTGGATGTTTGGAACACAGTATTATATTAGTTACTTTTCACTACACATGAGGTAGAATCCTATTGATACCACACAGAGCAGTAATGTCTTGTACTACTCCTTGCTACACTGGTTTCTAAAAAAGCCTTTTCTGCATTATCTTTTACCTGGATGTGTTTCATGTATATAGATGCTATGCAGCGATACCTTGGTCTAATGAGTGGTGAACTTTTCCATTCATTGCCTACCCTGTGTTTATAACAAGACATGTACAAATGTGGGTTGCACATGTTGGTCAGTGTGTGTGTGTGTGTGTGTGTGTGTGTGTGTGTGTGTGTGTGTGTGTGTGTGTGTGTGTGTGTGTATCTTTCAGTATGGCTATGAGTAGATGTCCCATATGAGTTTATGCTGACTGTATTCCCATTTACCTTCACCACTTGTCTGACACTTCCTCCTTTCCTATACAAACTGCTGTTATTGGGTTGTTGACATCCCTTTCTGCATCATCATCATCATCCTAGATTCCTGTAATACAATATACAGCTAGCATCCCCCCAGCAAAATGCATTGCCTTGCCTTTCCTAATGTAGAGGAGTCATTAGACTCTGTGTGGCATGTCTAGCCATCTATATACTTTATTACTAGAGAACACCCCACTTTCAGCCAATATGACAGTGTCAGGGCACTGTGGTGTATTACACCTTCCTTACACACCATCTCCTTCATGTCCCTATTTCCGCTATAAAATACTGATGTTCAGTGCATCACCATCATCATCATCATTAATTCTGTTTTCCCCATTTCTACATGGGGTTAAGGTATCACATCAACTGTTGCTATCTTTCATGATTCAGCACCACTCTCCTGCCTTCCTTAATGGATGTGCTTGACTGTTGCAGGTCTTCTGTCATGCAATCCATCCATCTCTTTCCAGGATGCTTTTTTTCTTCTTGCCTTCTCCCTGTTGCTTCCAAATTTTCTTCACCTAATTGTCTTCTGTGTTCCTGCACATTTAACGAATCCATCATAATCTATTCTCTTTGACCTTCTCAGCAACTGGAGCTATTTTGCCTTCTGCTCTGATGTCATTGTTTCTTCATTTGCTCATAGCATGCATCCTACCACCCATCTCAGGCACATCATCTCCATTACCTCTGGCGTCTTCAGTTGGTCTGTCTTCACTGCTCTGGTTTCTGTACCATATGATAGTTATTGGTCACAAAACTGTTTTGTACATATTACCTTACAGCGTCTTTGACATTCTCCTGTCACACACTACCCCTGACACAATATGCCAATTGGTTGCAGCCCCTCTGATATTAGCTTTGACCTCCTTTTTCAGATTTCCCTTCTCATCAACCACTCCTCTCAGATACTTAAAGCTGTTAACCTTTTCCATTATTTCTCTTCTATCTCAGTTGTCATTATCTTCTGATTTCCTCCATTTGCTGCCATGACAACTATCTTGTCTGTAACCAGTTTCATCTCTAGTGCTTTCAGTTCTGCATACTATTCTCCTATCATTTCCTGACATGCTTGTTTGGAGTCTCTCTGTACTGCCACATCTTCTGCGTACAGAAGCTTTGTCGACCTATCCCCTTCAACCTCTTTGGTAATGTAGTCCATCACAGAATCCAGCATGTGGTGTGTAGTTTGTTGGTCAAACTGGAAACCTGAGGCATTCTGATGAAGCTTAAAATCCTTTAAGTATATTTATCTTGTGTCATATTTTTAGTACGTTACCAGTAATCTTATCTGTAGGTAGAACAATGGGAATGTCAGGTTCTTTCTTTTCTCTGGGCACTGCTAAAAACTAGAGGAGATAGTGATCAGTACTATTCGGTTGTGCTACCAGTTGGTAAACTTACATTGGTGATTTCTGTGGTAGAATCAAGAGTATTCAGTCCCCGGGAAGCAAGTGAAAGTTTGTACCATTATTCCTAATTTGCAACTTTAAGGCCTACATTTATATTTATATTTAATGCAAGTATATATTATTTTGGCTGCATTACCAAATTGAAAGTAGTAAGTGCATTGCAATACATAAGCACCCTATTTTCATCAGTTTACCATAGTTCTGCAAGCCTCAGAACTATTTATAATTTGTTTTCCTTTTATTACACCTGTGGTTGCCACAGCAACAATTTACTGGACTGGAAGAGATAAGGATTGGAGATTGATGACACTAGTCAGTTTTTCAGCAAACCTTGGTAGTCTCATTTGAAGACCTAAATAACCTCTGTGTGTTTGAATAAAAACTCAGGGCTGTTCATGGTTTTGTGTAACAGTGGGTCAGAGTTTTATATTTCCTCAAAGTTGCTTCCTGTTGTGTAGATAACAGGCTTAGGTAGATTAATACTTGACCATGTCTTATGCCATTTTCAGAGTAATTTCCAAGATTCAGGTTTTGAGTTAAATGAGTGATTTGTTAAACACTCTGGCCATCCCTTTCAAGAATCCAAACAGGTTAATATACCTACCATCCCTTATTAGGCCACCCCCATCCTAATACAGAATTTATGGTTGGACATTTATGCATATGTTGCTGTCTACCTAGAGTAGATTCATCAAATATTTTCACAATGTTTCCCAAACTATTGGAGTTGTAAGCAATGTACAATAGAGATACATGTGTATATATTTTGGAAACACCCTGTACTTCACAGATTTTTTAAAAGGTTTTAAGTTTATTTTTGGGAAGGACTTTGTTCCTCACATTTGATTGTGATTTTGCACTGTCATAAGTGAGAGAGAGAGACAAAAGAGGAAATAACAGGTGGAACTAAGTAGGATCTGATGCAACTATTGCTGTCTGTAGATTAATATTTTTAAATGCCCTTCATTTATTAAGAACTCAGATATTGCAGGTGTGGTTGAATTTGTGTTTGTGTATTTGTGAATGTATACTTTTGTGTGAATGTGTACATCATGTGTGCGAATGTATGCACGGGCAAGTGCACGCGTGTGTGTGTGTGTGTGTGTGTGTGTGTGTGTGTGTGTGTGTGTGTGTGTGTGTGTATGTGTGTGGTCTACATACCAGTTCAGGTGCTGGCTTAGTTGGCTGTTACTTCTTGATTACTTGACTACTTGCAGTGGGATAAGAAGTATTTCTTTATTCCCCACTGTTATGGGATCTCGGACTTAGCATATTTAATTATGTGGTGGTGGTGGTGTTGCTTTAATATTTCCCAACAACTACCACATTTCTCCCTACAACAAACCAATACCAACATTCACTTCAACAAAGCTTATTAATATTTTCTCAAAAATGAACACCTGTAAACAAATATGTATTCCTGTTCTTTATATCCTTCCTGGGAAAAATACAGCTACACTGGAAGATATCTTACATTGGATATCCATAAGAATTTCACACGAAAAATACTACTAGGTAATGTCAATATCAATTGTTTCTGTATATCCTCTAACTCTCCTGCATTTAGCGTGACCTTATACTGTTTCACATACCAAATTAATGGCCCCACACATTATAGCAAGACATCAAATTCCTTGTTAGACTGGATCCTACTAACAGACCCTAACAAATTCACCATCACAGGTACAGTGTTAGATTGTCTCATTGATGATCTCCCAATCTATGCAACCAGATATCTCACACATTCACTTAAACAGCATGTTTATAACACACAGCCTGTTCAGCTTTATCCCAGAAATATTCATTGCTACCTGATCATCAATTAACTAGAGCACCCTAAAATTCCTGCCCTTAAATGATGCTGTAAATGAATAAAGTGCATCTTTCCTAAATATCCTAATTAGCCTTGATCTCCTAGAAGGAAGAGACTAAAATCAAATAATGCAATTTTGCTATCCAAAAAGATTAGAATGCTAATACAGGAAAGAGAAAAATTGTTGTAAGAATGGAAAAGATATAAAATACATAAAATCTTAAAAACTTCAGAATGTTCTTTCACCATAATAAAAAGTAAATGAAAAAAAAAAGCAAAACTATAGCAAATCACTTGAAACTGCAATAAAATTCAACTCTTATTTCATAGATAATATGGTGCCCCTAACCACGGATTCCCTGACATCTAATTCCATTCCTACCCAACATCAGTCTTCACCTTCAAACATGTACCCATATCCTATCTAAAACCTACTCTTAACAAACTCAAACCATGGTCTGTTTTAGCTGATGGCCTGCCAAGCGAGTAGCTTAAAATAGCAACTCACAGAACTGTCTGTCATGTCTCAGTCCTTATAAATAGGTCAGTCCACGATTCTTATGTTCCCACTGTCTGGAATCATCACACATTATCACTCTACTCAAAGGAGGAACTTCAACAGACATTACTAACTTTAGACCTAATTCAGTCTTATTCCTCCTCCAGAAAGGCTTGAAAATATATTCAAAATCAATTTCTAAATGATCTCCTCCAGAAAGAACTCCTATCCTCCACACAACGCAGTTTTTTGCCTCCAGAGTGCTAACACTGCACTTCTAATCTATTTTGACACTGTCAACAAATCTAGAGATAATGGCAAACTAGTCTCTCTCTAGTTTTTCTACTTGTCTGAAGTCTTCAACACAGTTTGTCACAACACATTTATACTTCAAATGTCCTTACTAGGTCTGTCTCAGCCCATCCTTCTTCTATGATTCAAAAGCTACTTGTCCTATAGGTATCACTCAGTAATATGGCACTCCACCTCTTTTCCATAATTCCCTGTCACCACCAGTATACCACAAGGCTCTATCCTTGGTCCCCTTCTCTTTCATAGTCGCACCAACACACTTCACACATCCACGCAACAGGCCTACTTAATACAATATGCAGATGTTGCCACACTCATATGCAAATCAGACAACCTGCCACATTTCCAAAAAATTACTCAGGAAGCTTTAACAGCCACTGAAACTTGGCTTTGTAACTTACAACCCATGTTCATCTTCCCTCAAAAAACTAGTTCCTTTTTCACTCAAATCCCTGTCTCATGAAAAAACAAAATTTAAATCTGCTTTCCTAATAATACAACCATTGAAGTCACCCTCACTGAATAACAGTAAAAAGTCTAAACTGGCTAGAAGTACTCCGCCAGCTAACATACACTGCTTTTTACCACCTATAAAATTATCCTGCATCCATCTGCCATCCAGCACTAAATGCCATTCTACACAAAAATGTTTCCACTGGGTCATTATGATCCGTTGACTAAAAACTCCTCTCAGTCCACACACCTATCAGATCTGTTGGGCATGGTCTGTACTCAAACCATGTCGCTAAGGCATGAAACTCCTTACCTATATCTATCAGGTCAATACCATCTTTCTAGTCCCTTAAAGTCATTCTGAAAAGACTTCCTAGCAAAAATCTGGCTCTCTAGGTGCTCATCTCCAGGATAAACTATATTCCTAAATATGAACAAGTACCTCTTCATACCTTGCACCTTTTTGCTCCTCCTTCTTCACTCACTTCCTTACTTCAATCAATTTCTCTTCCCTGACTCTTTATCTTAATATGCCATAGCCCTGTTTTTTCTCCTGCTTCATATTGCAATTCCTGTTGGTATCACAGTAATTTCTGTAAACTGACTAAATTTCTCTAAATATTAATTCATTGTCATATAAGTTGTATCTGTTCTTAATGAAGGTTTTCACATTATGTCGAATTTTGTATAATTATTTAAACTGTAGATGCTCTATATTACTTTGAGGATTGTAAAATTATTCATCTGAAAATGTTTTTGAAACACCTTGGAGTGTTTCTCTCAAGTTCCCTGCTAAAAATGGGCACCTACCTACACAGACATTCCCAGAAATCAAATTTCAATAAATATATTAAGAAATTAGTGGAGGTGTGGTATACAGTGATGCCTCCCCAAAGCACTCAGCTGGATCATGAATGGCTACATTAAGTGCAGCTGTTGTGTATGCATCACTAAACAGCTTTACACTTAGGATAGAGCCTCTAAACAAAGGTAAAGGGAAAAATATGACAATGGAAGCATAAGTAGCAGAATCATATGCTAATTAGCCAATCCAAGTCGTATAGCTACTCACTAAATTAGGAAACAATCATACACTTAGTGTTGCCATTTACAGTGAGATCCATAACTCTGTGTATTACAGCCATGATTTCACTTAGGAAAATTGTATGTGCTGTTTGTTGCATCATTATATGCAACACACTTGAAATCAAGGTGCAGCTGCTGTCAGATGTCTGTCAAGAAGAAGAGGAAGAGGAAGAGAGTTTATACCCCATTTGACTTACCATGAACTGCATGACACTGAAATTGTAGAGCAATGTCAGGTAGACAGGGAAACAATAGGGGAAATGTGCACTCTATTCTGTCCTCACCTGAGGCCCATGGTAAGTGTGGAACCTGTTTAAAAAAAAGAGTTAGTTAATTGCTTATTCCCATATTCAAGTAGTTAAATGTCCCTAAGATGAGAGATCTTTCATGTGTATAGTAATGTCAATAATAGTGTATGATTGATGTCTGCAATATCTAGCTACGGACTTTGTCCCATAATGTGCATCAAGCATTTTACTTTCCTACACATTTACTCTACCATATGCAAATGAAAAATGTGTAAGGAGCAGGGTACAGTCATCATCACTGGCACAGGGTGATAGTGGTGAGGATACATGAGAGCAAGCCTAACACCAAATAAGTAAGTGTGAATTATTGAATTGCATAATATACTTGGAAGTTCTTCAGTGTACACGCTGGTGCTGTTCCCCAAGTCTGAACCAACATCAATGATTTTGTGATAATCCTCTGCTGAGGTGTCAGGGATCCCTAACAGTGCACATGAACTCCTCAGTTTCAGTCTCCTGTAGTTTGCTGGCAGGAATCCCCCCCCCCAGAGCCATATGCTCCTGGCCAATTTCCCATGCTCTAAATATCATGTACATTATTATGTCATCAAACCTATGTCAGATTTCCTGATATGTATGGCCTTTCACTGCCACATCATTTTGTTGATCATCTGAACTAGTCATTTTCATGGGAGTACTTGTCACCTCAGTCTTTTTCTAAGGAGCTCTGTTGACATAGTGCCCAGATGATAACTTCATTCTCTGCATCACTGCATGACATTTTACAGTCTGCAGCTGTTTTGCTTGCCACAGCCATGTATGGGTTGAAACATAAAAGAAACATAAAATACACAGTTTTGGCACAAGTGATTGTTAACAAAACAAATGTATGTAAATGTGTGGCAAAATCATGTACAAAATAATTTAAAATGTAAAGCTCCATATTAGTGCACACAAGTAAATACAGAACTCCCCTACCCGCAAAAAAGTAAAGAAAATGAAAAACAAGTGTGCAAGTTATAAATGGAGGACAACAGATGTGTAACTGTATAGTACATTGCAGATTAATAAAAGCAATGCACACTTTTACATTACAAATGGCTAAACTGTTTTTGGATATCTACTTATGTGACGGATGGTCAATTATATATTATAGTCTTAACACATTTTTTGGGATACAAATGTTAAACCCCTGACTTTGCTTCTAAATGATGCAACAAATTTCTGCAATAACTGTTTAAATGGGCATAGAAAATTTCCATGATGTCATGTTACGTTCTTTATAAACATTTGCAATAGAAAACATAACTGATATACATACCTATGACACTAACAAGGGACAAACAATGCAGATAATAACCCAATGGGTATATTTTGAAATGCAATGCATTGGTAAAACTGAAATACAGCATTACGTTTGCAAACAAAAAAGGAGCATGGCCGTCTATGGTTCCAAACAGTCTCACCCTATCGCAATACAATTTCCTTGTCTGCATGATTACCTTGATATACTGCATATTCAAGCCTCTGAGCACTGTAAATGTGCAAATGAGGTGTGAACTCATTAGCATTCATGAAGTGTAAAATCTGCAAAATGTAAACATGGTGTAAGGACTTACATGATTGCATGCATACACCCTACCTATGGAAGGACGAGCACTGAGAAGTATTACTTACTAAGGGGTTGCAAGTGTGAATGATTCCTCTGACTATAGGAACAATCAGTGTTACACAGTCTATCCTCTTTGATGTACTCTTATCAAGGGTGTGTCTGGGAAAAGGCTTAACACTAAATTATAGGGATTGCATTGACTGAGTTAGGAGAATAATATTCCTAACATTTTTATTTATTGTTTATGACCATACTTTATTTAATTTTTTTTATTTTACATTTGTTAACCGGGAAAGTCTTACTGGACACATATCCATTTTCAGCGGAGGCCCGGGGAGAAAAGCTCCAATAGCACGTCATAAAGAAATTACACAAGAATATCATACAAAGATATAGGTTCCATAGAAACATAAGTTATGTTTAGATTAACAATCCCTTTAGTAAAGTCAGTATACAGCATTCTAGTAGTAGGGTTTATATAGAATATAAATATAAATACAAGAAAAAAAAAATTTTTGTCTTTCTAAATTATGAGTACTCTCAATATTTTGTTACAGAAATAACCAGTGATTATTAAGCTTTAGAGTGAAAGGAATTAGAGGACCTTTAGTATAATCCTTGAACATGGTATTAGTGCAAATTAACCTGGGGAGTAAAATGAACAAAGCCAATTGTTTGAGAAGTGGGTTCTCAGGAGTTTCTTAAATTGAATAGTGGAGGTAGTGGAGGTTATTTGGCTAGGTAGTGAGCTCCAGATTTTGGCAATAGTGCAAACAAAGAGAGATTTGCCAGCATTATTTTTGTGTCTGATAACACGTATTAGGTTCTGAGAACTAGATTGTAAGGCTCTGGTAAGGCTGTGGAGGTTGATTATATTTTGAAGTGCAGGTTTTTTTTCTGGAAGGTAGAAGAGTGTGCTATTGTGAGTTGATTAAACAGAAGTAGTTGAGGTAGCTTGTGCCAATTGAGTTGGTTAAGGGCGAGACAGTGGTGGGATATGTATGAGGTTTCAGTAGCAAACTTGGTTATTTTGTTATAACAAGATTCCATTTTGTATAGATCACTCTGGTAGAGATTAGTAAGGCTTGGAGAGGCATAGAGAAAGATGGATAAGAGATGAGTTCTTGCAATAGTAGCTTTGGTTTGTTTAGTTATAAAGTGTTTGTTCCTATAGAGAAGTCCTAGTTTTTATTAACTTTCTTAATGGTTTGTGCTATATGGATGTCAAATTTGAGATTATTGTCTATTTCTACACCTAAGAGTTTAGTGTGTGCAGTTTGAGTGATTTGAATGTTATCTTTGGAGTGAATGGTGAAAGTGTTGTTGGGGGCAGGGGGGCATGACCTGGGCCAAAACAAATTAATTTAGTTTTTGTTGGGGTTAAGAATAAGTTTGATGTATGTGAACTATGTTTTGGCTAGAGTAAAAGTGTTTTGGGTGAGGATTTGCAGTTCCTTTAAGGTGGGAACAGCACTTATAAGGGTGGTGTCATCTGCATATTGTACTACTGATGCTGTGAGTGAGGAGGAATTTATTTGGTTGGGGAATAGTGAGAACCATAGTGGGCCAAGGATGGATCCTTGAGGGACACCTATGGATACTGGTAGCAGGGGGGACAGCTGGTCATGCCATAGGACTGCTTGCTGTCAACCAGATAATTAGCTAGTAAACCATGATTTAGTAGAGCAGCTGAGGCCTAAGGTAGATAAAGTTTAGAGAAGAATGTTATGGTCTACCATGTCAAAGGTGTTAGATAACTCTAAGAAAATGGAAGATACAAATAGTCCCTTGTTTCTATTGTGGTTAACTATATATGTAAATGATAATGCTGTGGCGTTGCTGTGGGATGGTCTAAAGCCATGCTGAGTTTTGGAGATTAAGTTGTTTTGTAAGAGGCACTGAAGTAGTTGGGAATGTACAACTCTCTCTAATATCTTGGATACAGGTGAGATTATTGCAATTGGGCAGTAGTTGGTGAGTTCTAAGAAGCTACCCCCTTTGTGCAGTGGAATAATGTGTGATGTTTTTCACAGAGTAGGGACTTTGAATTCTGCAAGTGACCTTTTATGAGGATCAACATGGGATAGGCAATGGCGTCTGCTGATTTCTGAAGGAATTCGGCTGGTAAGGTGTCAGCAGCTATTGTGGATAGTTTGAGTTTCTTAAGGAGCTTTGAAATAATTTTAGTGGGTACAGGGTGTAGGGAAAAGTTGGTGGTATTGTTTTCAGTAGTAGGGTAGGTTTTGCTAGCACCTGGTATAGGGCTGCTAGTGGTACTGAGGGCGTTGGTAAGGGTTTGGGCTGTTTCGGTAAAAAACTTGTTAAATTGTGTGAGAATGTTGTCATGGTTGTTTGGTAGTACTGGGGCTGGGGTGGTTGCTTTACCTGGGTGGATTATGCCATTTATTGTAGCCCAAAATTTCTTAATCTTGTTGGCATATTTTTCCTGCATGTTTTTGTAGTAGTTACTTTTGTCTAGTTTGATTTGTTTTTGGCTTTGTTTTGAAGTTCTTGGTAGGTTTGCCTCAGATTACTGGTTTTGTTCTTTTGATATTGACTCCAGGCCAGCTCCCTCTCTTTTATTGTAGTCTTAGTATCTTTAGTTAGCCGTGGAGCATAGTTAGCTTTTAGTCTTATAGTTCTGGAGGGGACATGACAGTTTAGGATTTGCAGGAAAGTGGAGTTAAAGTCATGTATGGCGTCATCTAGAGATAGTAGTTTTAGGGGTGTCCAATTACAGCTTTGTAGTGAATTGATGATGCCAGTTGTTTTAAAGGTATTTTTGTTACAAATTTCTCTGAGGTTGGGTTGGCTTATGTAATGGGGTCTGTTCCGAATTAGGTAGGTTGGTTGATGATCACTTAGACTGTCAGATAGACAGCTAGAGGGCCTTGATAGAGTGGGGTCAGATAACAGAAGCCAATCTAAGATGGATTCACATTTTGAGGTTTTGTCTGTTCTGGTTGCGGTGGATATAATTTCGGTAAATATACGGAGGTTAAGGTGGGTAGTTGAAGTGTGGCTAGAGCAGTTCAGCCAGTCAATATTAAAGTCACCTAATAGTACAGTTTCTTGTGGCATGGAGTTTGAAATCCACTTTAGTAGGTTTGCCATTATAGTAGTGTTATTGGCTGGTAGAATGCAGCCACCTGCAATAATGATATGTTTGTTTGAGTTTAGTTTTAATTTGGCAAGGATTAGTTTAACATCTTTGATTTCTTGGGTGTTATAATCAATTTGTTCAATGGAGAGATGATTTTGGCGCAATATCGCTATGCCACCTCCCTTTTTTTCTACTCTTTCTTTCCATATTATGTTATAGCCAGGGGCTATAATCTCATTATTATGGTGTTCTGGTTTAAGCCATGTTTCAGTTAGCACTGCTATTTCTGGTTTATATACAGCTAGAAGGGTGTATAGGTCCTGGATTTTGTTAAGTATACTTGTTGCATTTATGTTAATGAAGAGGAGAGAGGAGGTAGGTCTATAGTATAGGGGGTTTGGCTGATTAGAGTCTGTGTAGGGTGTTGTGGTGGGCCCTGGATTAGGGTGAATGTCACCACAGCAAATGAGTTTGTGGAGTAGGTGAAGATATAGTTTAGTTTGTGTAGTAATTTAGTATGTCTTAATGAAGAGTGAGGGTTAGTTTTGACTGACAGTTTGTAGTGGGAGTAAGATACTGATCTAGAGGAGGTGAGGTCTAGTGGTGTGATAGGGAAGTTACAAAGTTTCAGGGGAGTGGATAGAGGTTCAGTTTGCCATTGTGGGGGGTACAGATATGTAGTGGAGTGTGGTAAGAGGAGAGATAGGAGAGCAGAAGAAAGGTGATGATATTAAATAGGTAGAGTAGTGCTTTTATTAAGTGGGACTGTTGTTTATAGTTCACCTTGTCTGGTGAAGAATGTTTAAGGGTAGTAACTTAAAGTAAGTGGGTTTGATATACTATTAATGAGTGATAGTAATGGTGTGGTGAAGGGTGTTGGTTTGTAAGTGATATATGTGGTGTGAAACTCTAATTGAGTGGGAGGGAACTGATGGAGGGTGTGGTGTATAAGTATAAATGTAATCGATATGGGGTGGGTGGGAATGAGGGTAGAGTAGTGAGCAGAGTGAGCAGAGTGAATGGAGCAGGGCAGAGCCAGTAGTCCAAGACACTGGAGAGTTTGGGAGACTATCAGTGTTATGTGAAAGAGAGCTTATTACTGCAATATGTATCCTATATGGGTGGAAGGTAGGTATATGGCAGTTAAGTAAACTTAGACTAAATTCAAACAAAATAGACTTCCAAGTACAACTCTTCTGCAATTCTAAGGATATACTTTACTTACTTTAACACATATTAAAAGAAAGGCAAAGGAGATGACATTGTTAGCAAATCATAGATACGGGAATGCTGCTCACAAAATAAAGAGAAGAAAACAGCTGCAATGTTTACAAATATTTGTTTTATAGTTCAAGGAAATATCAGCTTACCTGTTGCTAAGATCACATCCATCAACACATCGACTGGCAAATTACAATGGACAAGTTTCAGGGGTGTCTGCTGCAGTTTTAATGTGAATTGATACAATCTGACATCTTCCTTATATGTAATCTCCTTTTTCTTCATCCTGTCATTGTCTGTGTCTGTGGCAAATACTGATAGTAATCTCAGTTGTGCACTGTTAATTCACTGGTTTGATGACTCATATCTAGAGAGAATACCATTTGTGTTAATGTACTGATGTTTAACTAGCATATGTTCATGTTGAAAGACAATAAAGTGGAGGTAACATCAGAAATGTACATTTTAAATAAACATTTCATAATGCTTCCATTACTTTATAATTTTTTTCCTGAATCCTTTGTGTACCATTTGGTCTCGCACACTTTTTCATAGGTTCATAGGTGTGTACTAGGCTAATGGCCCTGGAGCCTTTACAAGCCTAACCCAAAAAAATTGCCCAGGCACTGAACCACCCAATGTTAGTTCACAGTGCCCCTTTCCAGTAGGGCAACTGGAATGAACTTTCTGTTACCCATCCACTCGTGAATATTTCTCTTGAAGAGGCCCAGCAAGGTGCTCTGCTTGACATAAATGGGAAGCTTATTCCAGAGTATGGGCAGTCTCTGGGAGATGGACCTGTTCCTCCAGCATGTTCTGTTAATTGTGATAATGATGTTGTGATCTCTGGAGTGTGTGGTGAGGGGGGATTGGGATTTCTTTAGGTGCAGCATTTCAAGTAGGGCAGGATCAGACATGGCTTTGTAAGTTAAGCAGAGATCACCTCTAAGTAGGTGATAAGAGACTGAGAACAGCTGAAGTTTTTTTGAGTCTGTCCATGTAGAACATGTGTTTAAGGTTGAGGATCCTTTTTATGAGGTACATTTGTGGCCTCTCCAGCTGTCGTTGGTGTCTGTTCAGGTACATGCCAAATGGGGCAATATATCCGATGATTGGTCTATTGAGGGATGAGTAGAGAGGGATGATGACCTCTTTCTTCATGGATGTGAAACCTTTGGTTATAAAATGTGCCACATAGAAGGACTTTCTGACTACAGTGGAAATGTGGTGGTCAAAGGTGAGGTAGCTGTCCACCTAATCTCTTATGGCCCCTTCAGTGTTCATTGGGCTACCATCAATATGGTAATTCATGGCAAATGAGTTTTTTTTCCAAAGGGGATGATAATGCATTTTTTGGTGTTAAGCTTCAGGCCATGGTCCCGACACCAGTCACTGGTCTCAGAAAGGCCCCTTTGTAGGATGTCTGCATCACTTGGGGAGTTTATAATGACTCCTAGCTTGCAGTCATCAGAGAACATGGTCAGCCAGAGTGCTTCTGTGTTGGCCTGGACTTCTGAGAAGTAGATGCCAAACAGGAGAGGGCCCAAGACCAAGCCCTATGGGACTTCAGTCATGATTGGTCAACAGTCTGACTTGTAGTCTGCAACTTTCACTCTGTGGGTCCTGTCTGTGAGCCAATTTGCAATCCACCTAGTGATGTAAGGATTGCTGCCTAGTTTGGTGAGTTTATCAATGATTCCTGAGTGGGGAATGGTATCAAAGGCCTTGGCCAGATCAAGGTAGGCTGTATACACTGCATACCCTCATCCACAGCCTTGGTGACTGCCTCGAAGAAGTCAACCAGGTTCAGCAGGCAGGATTTCCCCTTGACAAGCCAAATTGTTTGGGGTCAAGAGTTTGGAGATAGCCTATATCTTTGTTAAGAAAGTCCATGATGATGTGCTCCATAGCTTTGCATACAAGACTCATTAGACTAATTGGACGATAGTTCCTAGGGTCTGTAGTTGCTCCCCCTTTATGGAGCAGCATGACTGTAGCATTGCGCCATTCAATGGGGACATGGATGAAGGTAAGGCTGTGATTGAACAGGGCAGATAGATTTGGTGCCAGTTTGTTTTGTAGCTCATGTAGGATGCAGCCAGGGATATTATCTGGTCGCATGGATGCTGTATTCCTGGCTTTGGACAATGTAGCTTTTACATGTGCTGCAGAAATGGTGGGTACCAGGCTTTCTTTTTTAGACAGCACAGTGGTGCAGCAGTAGCATTGTTGCCTTTCAGCAAGAGGTTCTCCAGTTCAATTCTCAGCTGATGTGCCTTCTGTGTGGAGTCTGCATGTCCTCCCTGAGTTTGTGTGGGTTTCCTCCGGGTGCTTCGGTTTCCTCCCACATTACAAAGCCATGCATCTGGAGCATTTCTCCCCAGGCCCCCACTAAAAATTGGCTTTGTTTCAAGTCAGACTTTCCCAGTTAACAAATGTTAAAAAAATAAATAGTTACATTTCTTCTAGTATTGTGATAGGGCCCTTGGGGGGGGGGGGGTAAAGTTGGCACTGAATCTGTCAGCCAGTATGTTGGCAATATCTGTTGGCTCAATATAGGAGGTATCATTCTGCAATAACTTAGAGAAAATCTGGGTATTGCCTTGAGGTTTTTGATATAGCTATAGAAGGCTTTGTGGATGTTTTTGGTGTCAGCCACAATTCTGCCTTCATAGCTGACTTTAGAGGATTGGATAAGGGATCTCAGCTTTTTGTTGAGACTGATAAGTGAGGTTTTCCAGTCTTGTGACTTCATTTTTTTTCTGCAACAGTTTTTCCTTTTGTCGATGGCTTGATTTTTTGATGTCAGCATTCCCTAGCAGTGAGCAACAGTTCACTTCCTATAATAATAACTGAAATTTTTAATTTGGAATGCCATCAGTGGCACAATTGAGAATGGCGCTGGTGAGCCTTCCTCAGCACTCTGTCCAGTAATTCTACATGCCAGTTATCTATGTCTGAGCATAAGGTGTATGTGAAGTGACTGGAGAGAAAGAGGCCATATAAAATAGAGTTCAGAGTCTTTGATAAATGATAAAAAAATCTTACCTATAGTTCTATGAATTGATGTTATAACTGTGTTGTTGTAAGTTCACCTCTTTTCATTATTAATAACAAAATATGCTATGGATGCTGTGACACATGACATTTTGTAGAGTGTGCTAACACCAAAGCAGTAGCATGAGTTATGTGGACATATGTGTCATATTTTCTGCAGAATCTTCACAAGTATTCATCATTACAATTATACAATATAATGTAACTTTAATATCATGAGTAATTGTATGTAATGTGAAAAGAATGACCTCCTGCCATTCTCTGTGTGTCCACTTTCAGAAGAAGGAAATCCTGACTACATGCAACCCAAATGCTATTAGTGATTTTGAAAAGCAGATATGAAAAGGAGGACTGTCATGCTAATGCTATCACAGCTTTGTTCCTTGCTGAGTATTTTCATTATATATGTTACTTTACAAAACAAATTATCAAGGTACATAGTGAAGAAAATGCAGATGTCAGGTAAGTTTTCCTGTAGGACATGGTGCAACTGCAGTGACCTTAAAGAAAGAGGACAGCTGATGCAGAGTTTGAATGTATTTTACAGATGCTTTTACACAGAGGGACAGAATGCCTTTTGTCACTACATTTTGATTAGGAATGTAACAATAAATACAGATGAGTATCAGTTGTATCAAAATCATTATCAATGCTTGCTACAGATGCCCAATATAATGTGTGTAAATTATGTTAAATATGACAATGATGACATATAATGTAGAATGCACATGAATAAATATGAAATGTACAATATTCTTTTTACAATTCTAATGAGTTACACATATAAAATATATGTGTTTATGACAGTGTGTCTTCTGAAGTATGTTTGTAACTTAAACCACCATGTATTACTCAGGTTATGCAGTTGCATGCATCTGAAATGCATTTACAAACACAAATACTGTCTTTTATGAAAAGTAGTCCCATGATTAAGTAAAGTCACAGGAATACAGGCATCTCTGTATCTCCAGTTATATTCATATATTTCTAATTATAATGCTGAAAAGGTAAGTTGTCCTGTGGCACTGACAGTTATTAACCACAGTTTAAAATGTTACCCTTTTTTCTTAATGGGTTTGATTCCCAGGTAGTGTTACTCAATCTTACTCGTGTCTAACTCCCAACAAGCCAATAAGGCACAGGCACAAGTTATACCATTTTCTCTCCAGCCAGCCATGATTGTAACAAACTGTACCATCAAAACAAACACACAAGAAATGGAACAAACAGTACATCACTGTTTAACACTGGATCATGTATCATATATCAATACTTTGAGCACCACACATGGACAAATATCACTGCCATATTTTACACCTTATTTGCCTG
This sequence comes from Protopterus annectens, assembly GCF_019279795.1. Classification (NCBI taxonomy): domain Eukaryota; kingdom Metazoa; phylum Chordata; order Ceratodontiformes; family Protopteridae; genus Protopterus; species Protopterus annectens. Next base: position 898,150,769 of record NC_056735.1, read on the forward strand.
TGGTTGTAATTTATCTGCCAAGCCATTGATCCAGTTGTGCAAATGCAGCTGGCAAGGCTGTGCATCTTTGTGGACAAGCTGATACATGCAAGATCTGAACTGGTGCCAACTCAGACACATGTCTCTAGCCTGACTGTGCAGACATGACTGGAAATGGTAGGGATGATGTTCCACTTACAGGACAAAGGTGAGGTGCTAAGGAGTCCAGCATTACAACTAGCGTCTGTTACATGGAAATTATACTAGGCCTTAGTGTAAAGGTACAGCTCAGAATATCTTGGCCAAGGCTGCCTGCAGTGCACCTGGCATTCCACACACTGGGAAACAATGTCGTCATCACTTCAGTGACATGAAGAAGTGCAAGCGGGATTGCCTTAGCTGATGGGAGGGTGGATCTAAGACTGCAAACACTCTTTGATTGTGTAAGTACACTGACCCATCACCTGTATATGATAGGGCATTAATTAGCCAGCCAAACACAGTTATTCATTATGCTTTCATATATCTATTTTTTTAATTTTCTCTACTGTACAGCTGCCATAGAGATAGCAGAAAACCACAAAGCACATTGTGAGAGATTCATTTATCTAAGAGATGCATGGGGTAAGGATGCATCAGGTCTGAATGCAAGGCAGAGAATTATTTTTTGCTTAATACATTATTGTTGAAATCAAAATGAACATCAGCACAGGGGTGCTCGACTGACCATGGCAGTTCAGTGCTCAATACCTTCACAGACATTGAATTCATCTGGGTCGCAATCTGTCAGTGTTACCTACACAGCTTCTGCGTTACTTGTTCAACCTGTGTTAGGTAGCTCTGCCCTAGCTGCTGGTGCAGTGGCACCCTCTGGGAGCAGCAGGAGTGATGGAAATGAGGATTTTGTTACACATACAGGGCTGACAGGACTGGAGCAGGGTATAATGGAGAGAAGTCTTGATGCCCGAATCAGAAGGGTTGAAAAGGTCCTATGTCATATTACCAAAATGATGCCTTGTCCAGCAGTGACACCGGAAACTGTTGCAGGAGGCAGTGATGACAGTTTTGAGACTGAGGACTAGGTTCTGACTGTTCTCACTGTTTCCAAGCTGGACATGGATGTGCTTCTAAGTTCCCATACCTATCTTCAATCAATATGTTCCCAACCTTTTGTGTCAATATCCATCCCTGTTTGTGTTGTATATCCTATATCTATGACTGCCACCTAACCGACCTTACCTACCTGACCTTCTCATTCATATTCACCTTCCACAACACTGCTTTCTCCAAAAAAAAAAAAAAAAAAAGAAAAATGATGCCCCATACCCCATACATAACTCTCCACTATACCTATGTGTCATCTTGACACACTTGATTAGGTCCTATTGGCTTTACAACAATATTCTGTTGCTGTCACCCATCCCTGATGTTGTGACTATCCAGTCATGAATCTGTGTTTCCAATACTAAATTTATGTTGTGAAGAAGTGGACAGCTATGGTGCTCTCCCACTCTCTTCCTGCAAATCCCTGTCTTCTTTCCCCAGTGTCTTTTCCTGTGCTTGTTTCCCTCCCCATTTTCACCACTGTCATGACAACCCATTTTTTACATGTTTAATCTGATACAAAAATAGAATCTCAAGCAACACACATGGCCAGAAATAGGAAATCAAAAAGACTTCACTTTTTCTTCTCAGCATTTGGGTGGATGATGGCATCGGACACCGATACTGAGAAATGCTGAATGGCACAACTTCATATTGCAAAAGCTGAAGATTTTAATTTCAGACAAACTAACAAGGTTCACTTCATAAAAATGTGCTTAAATCTGCTGTGCTAAAGGAATACAAAATAAAGGCCGGGTAAAGACATTACTTTAAAAAGGTTCCTCTAACAGTTCTTAGGCTGTCAGATGTAATGACCTAGAAGTGTCTATGTGGTGTGCTAAAATAATTCCCCTATTTATAGACTGATGTTTTTGCATAGTGTTTAGTGGGTTTAATAACAGCTGCATGTCAAATTATTATTTCTTGATATTTTATATTCCTTTAATATGCTTAACTGCAAATGTCTGTCTTTATCTCCAGTTATCTCCATTTCATTAATATACCATTTGAACAGTGCAACAAGAAAGAATTTGCAAAAACATTCCATTCCTTACATGGAAACTCAGTAAGCCATGCTTATCTGGCTTATGTCTTAATCTTGTTTCTACTCTCATATCTCTTTTTGCTATAAAAAATGGTCCTAAATGTACCATAAACAAAAGCCGTGTATTCCACTGTCCATCTTTAGCTCTCTGTCTCTCTCTGTCTCTCTGTTCACCATGTCTGCTTCAGTAAGATGCTGTCCCTTCAATTGTGTGATTTAAACTGTGGGAAGTAGAAGTTAATTTGTGGTGTGCTGAGATAATGTTCAGATGTATAGTTTGATCTTCGTATACCTTCAAGGATTCTAATTCAGAAATATGTCAAACTGTTATTGATTGCTTTTGTTACAGTATTTCATGTGTAGCTGTCACCTAAATATTATTTTGCACCATCATTATCCTATTTCTGTTATAATCTATGTGCTCCCAACTTCCCTCTTTCTTTTTGTCTATGTCTATTCCCCATTGTATCTCATCATTCTGTCTCCACTGTATTTGCAAAATTCCTGGCACCAAAAAACAGCTGTACCGTAGGGGAAATGGAAGTCAAAGCTCTTGGTAAAATCTTGTGAGTTTTTGTCTTTGGCCCCATTACTCTGGTGCCCTTTGTTTATCTATTTACAGTTAGGCTAGTCTTCCTTTGAACAGGCTAAAGAGTTGAATGCACAACATGAAGAATATTCCATTTTCAAATATTGTTAGAAAGCATTCAACATTTCTTATCATGCTTCTGGCTATAATTAACACCTTATGTAATGTAAAAATTGTCATTACTGTGATGAGGCCTGTTGCTTAAATTCTCCCTTGTCTCATTGCATTGTGACTGCCTATTCATAGCAATACAAATAAGGATGTGAAGTCACATTTCCTCTCCAGTGTGCTGACATAATTCAATTGTCTGTAAAATCATTTTGGCAAGGGTTAAAATCTGGAAATATGTGAAAATCATATGTGATGTGTTAATATTACTATCTTACGTGTTAGTATTGTCTGCATATAGTATTCAATCCATCATTACCCTGCTTATGTCTCAATCATCTGTCTACTTTTCAACCTCTGCTGGATCCCTGTTGAAAACATGTAATTGTACACAGCATTACAGATTACTTATCAGAAAAAAAATACCAGTAATACACCACAAAGATGTTAAATAATTGCACAGAAACAAATCAAGATACCTTCTTAACTATAAAGTTGTTTGTATCTTTCCAATATGCAGATCTACAATATGGTGTACATAAAAGCTACCTTACTTGCTGTTAAACCCTAGAGTGACTTCATTGTAGAGCACTGTTATAAGTTCATATTGTCAGTTAAGCATACTATATCTCATTTGTGAAATGACTATTCTTTATGGTGTGTATGGTGATGAACTGCATTTATTAGAGCAAATTGTGGATATTTTCACCTTAATATCTGCTGTTATATCCCTTCATACTGATATGGACTACCTCTCGACTACATCCTATATCTTGTACTATCCATGAGTGAGAATTCTGCACGTTTCCTACCTTTCCATACTTTTTCTTTATATATACTGTCAAACTCTGTTTTGCTCTTGGCTCTGCAGTTTCCTACATTAGCTAAACCTGTTGCTTATTTCTTACTGTCCTACTTGTAATACTCCTCCCTTTCTGCTCTCTGTTCCACTATTTTGTTCCATGTTATAGTCATATTCTAGAATTCTAATCATACATTCTCTTTGCTCTCCCTTTTCATTTTAAGCACTAAGACCATTCACCACAAATCCCCTGAAACAACCTATGATTCCCAGCAGCTTATATAACAGTGGACTCTTCATTGCACAGAATTAGCTAAGAATCTAATGTACATGTGATACTTGTGGACTGATAACAAATCTAAACTTTGTACCCTTAAGTTATTGAAGCACATCACTGGCTATAGCTAGTCTTCCCATTTCATTTTCCTATAATTCTCAGCCCCCTTGCTTTTATCATACTCTGATGTTTCTCCTTTTGTAAAAGAATTTGTATGGCAGTACTCATTTCCCATTTGCAATTGTTCTCATTGCTTCCTCAGTTTGTCAGCTGTGGTCTTATTAAAACCAATCTCTGAATATGGTAGCTCACATTTAATTTTATTTAGTTAGGGTGCAGTCCCATAAAAGATTACTGTCTGAAGAACTCCATCCCCACTTGTAGTACCACTCTGACTATGTTTCAGTTACTACTGTTAGGCAGAGCTCAAGCACAGTATATTAATAAACTTACTGATTGCCTCTTGTGGCTTCACAAACAGCTGCGAACAGGATCCACACTCCATTCACCCTTGCTGCGCTCAGGCTCTCTCTGCTCCCCTACCCTACCCCCAATTTCCACCCGTCCCACTACTCCTTAACTTATAGGAACAAAAGAACGACACCCATAACAATCCACCAAATCTTGTTCATCTTATCCCTCTGTAAACCAACCTCTGATGTTCTTTAATTCCCTTACCCATTTACATAATAGGTTCATAGGTTCATAGGTTGGTACTAGGCTATCAGCCCTAGGGCCTATACAAACCTAGCCATAACAATTCCTTGGATATTTCTTCCCACACTACTTACTTCCCTAGACCCCTGTCTAGCAGGGTGACAGACATGATCCCCGGGGTGAATTTCCTTTTTCCCATCCAATCGTCAAGGTTCCTTTTGAAGAGGGCCAAATAAGCCCTCTGCTTGACATGTATGGGCAGTCTATTCCAGAGTCAGGGGAGTCTCTGGGTCAGGAACCTATCCCTCTAGCATGTTTTGTTTATTGTGATGACAAAGATTAGATCCCTGGAGCGTGTGGCTCTGAGGGATTGGGATTTCTTTAAGTGCAGCATGTCCAACAGCTTTGGGTTTGACATGGTCTTGTATGTTAAGCAGAAATCACCTCTGATAATATAACATAAAGATCGTATCACAAATGTCTTAATTTTATAATACTCACCAAAAGACAGTCTACACTAAATATCTACACTTACCCTTAAAACAGTCACTATGATACTTTGCACACATTCCTTCTCATCCTTCTCACTACTACCTATCTAATTACCCCTTACCACAATTTACAAATTATCTATATTCATTCTCCCACACTATCTTCCAAGACTAAAACAAATGACACTTGCACTCTCATTGTAATATCACCTTGCCTATTCAACTCCCCACTCAGCTGTTCTCACTCAAATACATTCACATACATACACCCCCACACATACTTAGAAAATTTGCAAAACTGCTACCCAAACTACTACCAAAACTTTCACACTTATTTCTTTTCAAAAATATCCCTACTCAAACTAAGCAGTGGCATACATCCAAATCCAGGATGACGGCACACCCAAAACACACCCACCACCAACAAAATTATATCCCCAAAATCATAGCTAGCCTACTGCACAATAGCTCTGACCTTTTCATCATTAATATGAAGCTTACAAGCATGCTAAACAAAGTCCACGACTTCCATTCCACCCTCAAAAATGACTCCCCTGATAAAGCATGACTACTAGCTATAACATCAATAGACTCAACTAGAATCATAAACGTGGCACTCAACATAGACAACTCTGAACTACTAGTCACCCACCTCAAACTAAATGCTAACAAAAGCATCATAATCATAGGAGCTTATATTCCTCCCTGGTAACAATGCCCCATTAATTGAAAATATCCTTTACTGGGCATCCTCCACATATAGCCAGGAAACAATCATCTTAGGAGATTTTAACCTTGACTGGCGCACACCTCTCACAATCCAACAAGCTTTATCAACCTCTACGGTTTCACCCAAATTATTTGCTCCCCAATCAGAATAGACATACACAGTAACAAACATTCCATCTTAGATTGAATACTTACAAATTGCCCCAACCTATGTCACCACTATGGGTGCCTTCCAGACACTCTCAGTCACCACATGCCCACCTAACTTCTCAGGCAAAAAATAAAATCCCACCAAGAATGTTGTATATAAATACATTCACAGTAACCCCCCCCCCCCCCCCACAAAACCTTTAATGTTGTTGTTGTGTCTTTCAGCTTTTCCCGGTTTGGGGTAGCCACAGCAGAACTCCGGTTCGTTAATGATTGGCAGTAGATTTTTACGTGCCGATTTGCCAGCTCTGATACACAACCTTCAATGAAGGTACGCCCATTCACGCATGTCTCCACACAGAAGATGCTCTAGCTGAGAATTGAACAGGACAATGTCATACTGTGAGGCGACAATGCTACTACAGCAACACCACCACAGTTCCCCCCCAAAACTTTAATACCCTACTAAAACATTGTGTCTCCCTAAAATACCTACAATTAGATGATGCTGTCAAATACTTCAACAAAAAATTCCTTGATATCCTTAACCTGGCCCCCTCAGAAAAAAACATGTCAAATCAAAACCCATTCCCTGGTTAACTAAAGAAACTAAACTACTAATGAAATAAAGAGAGACAGCCTGTTCTCTTTCTCACTCAACCAAAAAACAAGCCTCTCTCCAAAATGTTCGTCAATTAAGAAACTCAGCCAAAAAACAAATCGTATACGACAAAAGAAAATACTACTTGCCTTTACAACAAAAACATCTATTCAACCCACAAAAATTCTAGGCCACGATTAAACAAATCTTAATCCCTGGACAATGCAGCACCCCAACCCTCACCACATCAGACACCACCAAATTCATTGTGACCCAATTCAACCAACACTTCACTAAACCAAAACTCTCATTACTAAAATATAACGCTAATACCACCCTAATTCTTCCCACCTCTCCTACCCCTCAACCCAAGTCTTTCTCTATAGCACCAGTTCATACTAGTTCTATTAAAAAAACTCCTTTATAAACTAAAACCCACATCACTCACAGCTGACCTTCTCCCCAATGAATTCATTAAAATGGCAGCAGATGTCATGTCATATCCTGTCTCCATATTAATAAACCGATCTATCACTGAACAATATATCCCCAAACTTTGGAAAATTTCACATATCATACCCTTGCATAAAGGAGGCCCCTCTACAAACTTTACAAACTACAAACAAATTGCTATACTCCCCCTCCGGCCAAAATCCTGTGGAAATGCATACATTCTCAACTATTGCCCTATCTAATAAACAACCTTCTCTCTAACTCTCAGCATGATTTCAGGCCAAAACTGCTCTAATAAGTTTCACATACACATTTAACCAGCATAGAAACAATAATCAATCTGTATCATCAATATTCCTGGACATGTCCAAGGCCTTTGATACAGTGTCTTATACAAAACGTCTTAATGAACTAGCCTCGTTAAACCTTTCCCAATCAACCATCTCATGGTTTCACAGCTATTTTTCTAACTGCCAACAAGCAATTAAATGGCAATATGTGATTTCATCTCTACTCCCAATCTCTGTTGGAGTCCTACAAGGTTCAGTACCAGGTTCCCCACTCTTTACAATCTTTACCAATAAACTCAGTTCTGCTACCAACTCAGCCACCATTATACAGTATGCAGATGACTCCTCCCTCATCTGTACAGCCCCTTTTGCCTGAGCTCCTACACAAAATGCAAACATCTTTTACAGATATAGAACAGTATCTCATTAACAACCATCTAATTCTAAATCCTAACAAGACTAAACTAATGATATTCTCCAACAAAAAGGCTAATCTTACTTGTATCCCCCACTCCATAAACGACAACAAAATTGTGGCTGTAGCTCAAACCAAACTATTAGGCGTCACTACTGACAACTGCCTAAAATATGACATACACATAGCTCAAGCTATAAAAAAAAGTTGCACATTAAACTTCATCATGTCCTATTCTCCACTCTTTGATAACGCTTCCTTTAATCTGTTTTATACTTCTCTCTTATGGATTGTATTTCAGCCTCACACACACACCAATCTATTTAATACTAATCGATAATAGTGTGCTTTCTTATAAACACAGCTAGTTTTTATGTTTGAGTTCAGTATGTATTATGTTCTAGTTTATGTACAACATGTCATACAGTTAATTTTGTAGATTTTTTTTGTAATTGTACCACAAAGCTTATATTTTGATGCTAAAATTGTTTAAATATTCTTTATGGATACACTGGAGCTTTTCTTACCAGGCCTTTGCTAAAAACCAGCTGCTGGCCCAATCAGACATTCTCGGTAAACAAATGTAAAAATAAAAATAAAATAAAAAATGTAACCTTCTTTGAATATGTCTATATGCCTGTCTCCATGTCTCTGTCTGTTTCCACATGTATATCATGACTTTTTCATGTGTCATATTTATTATGCAGCTGGATGTAATATACACATTGTGGGATTTTACAATTTCATGCAATGAATACTAATACATGCTTTCTCCTTTTCTTCAGTCCGTTGTTAACTTTGAACTTTGTGAAGTAGAAAGAAGTGCCTATGTGGTGTGGTTAGCTAGTGCTCAACTTTGGAATACTGTTAAGATTCGAATCCAGATGTATGCCAAGTTATTTTTCAATGTTTTGTATGGATCCTTTGTGCGTAAGTGTTGTCTACAGATTTTCTTAACACACCATTGTCTTGCTGCTGTATTAATGGGCTTGCTCCATATTGTAATCACTGTCTTGTAGAGATCTTGTCTGAATAATTATGACAACAAAGTGAAGAGTAACACCACACACATATATGCAGAAATGAACCAAAGACTAGTCTCTTAGTATTTCTGTATATGTATTCCTGTCAGCAACTGTTACCTCTTCCCACCCATTTTGTGTCAACAAATTAACCTCCTTGATTCATAAATGTTTCCATAAGCCATGCTTCCTCAAGCAATAACATGCATTGTCCATTATGTGTTTCAGAATACACCTGTATCATACATTTCAGGACAACTGTCATGATAAACATGTACCTCATGACACCTGAAACATGACCATAATACATATTAATTCTGTATTCCATCAGATTCAGACATGGTGGTATGTGTATACTGCTTATTTGCATGGAGGTCAGCATGGAGCACCATAGACTACTACAAATTCCCAGTCTAAATTCAATACCTCAAGATATAATTACCCATGTGCTAATGCTTTGTCATCAGCAGCACAATGAGCTTGTCAGTGGTGCACTTCAGGAAGAGTTAGTAAAAAAATATGAATTATGAGATTAGGTTGTACAACTCCTGTATATGTTATTGCAATTCTGAAACCAAAGTATCTAGATTTCACAGGGATGTTGACTCAATTCATTCAGTATGTTAATGCATGTCTGCAGTCACAGCACTGACTCTGCATGTTGCCCTATTGGGGAAGAGTTGTATAAGCCAACTGCTTTGGGCATCTACTGTGGTGCGGAATATCCTTATGGTAGTGGAACATGGATCACAAGACTGTGTGCTGTGGTACGGCTAGCCACTCAATGGTGTAAAATATGACTCTAGGTGATTTGGTCATGTTGACTAATGTCACCTAATGGGCGTGGGTATTTGGTGGTCATAGGTGGGTTGAAGACCTGGCCTACTCCAACCTATGCCAATGACCCATACTAAAAGTGGGAGGGGTGCATGTGTCCCTGTTAGTCAGCATCATAAAGCCCAGCAGCCCCAAGTCAATAAGCTGCTGGCTGACCAGTTGCCCAGCTTAGGTTAATTGGGGTAGCTGAAAGTTGGATGTAAAACCAATCAACCTGCCGAACATGAACTAAGAATTGCTACACTCAGTATAGGCTCACTCAGATGATGCAGCTTGAAAGTGGATCACATGATGGTAAGGAGGAGGCTGGACATCTTATGTATCCATGGCAGTTCAGCAAAGCCACTTGACTTCAGATCCAGGATCTGCTACTCAGGAGGACGAAAAGCTAGAAATGAAGTGGAAATTGTGGTGAGAAAGAGGTTTCAGAAGGCAGCGAGGGATGTCATCAGAATTAATGACAGACTTATGGCAATCAGACTCCAGCCTAATGATAGGGCCATATTCATAATGTTAGCCTATGCCCCACAACAGGGTTGTGATAGTAAGAAAAGAGAGCACTGTCTTGCAGGACTTACTAGAAAGGCCAGGACAACAGAAAATGGTGTTGATAATGGATGATCAGAATGCACATATTGGAAAAGACAGAACAAGATATGAGGACTGCCTGGGTTCACATGGGTGGGGCAACAGGAATAATGAAGGAGAGGCCATTTTAGACTTCTGTCTGGCAAATAGCTTAATATTAACCAACACATGGTTCAGAAAGAGACGCAGTCACAAGATCACATACAAGAGTAGCAAACATGCAGCTGAGGTCGTCTTCCTCTTCGGAAGGAAAGGGTACTGGAGTTGAATCAATGATTGCAAGTCATCCCAGTGGAACATTTGGCATACAGCATAAACTACTGGTCACCACAATCAGATGCAAGAAGTGGTCAGAGAAATCTCTGAGGCCAACAGAGACCAGGTTGAAGATCTGGAAGTTGACTGAAGAGAAAGCACAACAGTTCAATGACTTACTCAGGGCTGCAGCACCTCAAGAAGAAGAAGATCAAATAGGTGAAGCTGAATGAGAATGGCACCACTTCAAAACAGCATGTGTGAAGACTACAAAACAGATATTTGGCCAAGCCCGGTGTAATAAGGTATATAAGGAATGCTGGTGGTAGTGGAATGCAGACGTCCGGGAAGTCATCAAAAAAAAAAAGGCATGCAGGAAAAAATTGGAAATTGAAAAGAGGGACCAGGTTAGGGAGGAATACTGGATGGCTGACTAAGAAAGGAGCTGCAATAGCAAAAAATAAGGCATCAGATGCAGTCTAGCAGCTTCCTGAAAGTAAGTCAGTAGATGGTACAAAGAAACTATAGCATGTTGTTAGGCAAAAACAGAAAGATAAAGAACATAGTTAAACACCCTTCATAAAGGATGCCAGCAACAACCTGCTTACCAGTACACATGACATAAAATGCCGATGGACAGAGTGCTTTCAGCAGCTTCTGAATGAAGAAAACCCCACAGAAGCTGTATTACTCTATACTCAGCCTATGATTACAGAAGAGCAGGAGCCCACCATATAAGAAGTAAGAGCAGCACTAAGGAAAATTAACTCATGAAAAGAATCCAGCTCAGATGAGGTCACATTAGATATGATAAAGATGCTGTGTGAGATAAGGGAAAAATGGCTCCTGAGAGTACTCATAGCAGTATGGAGTGAAAGGCATATCCCAGATGATGGTAGAATAAGCATAATAGTGCCAGTGTTCAAGAACAAAGGGGGCATCCACAAATGTGAACAATAGAACAGCATTTAACTCCTGTCACATTGCATGAAAGTGCTGGAGAGGGTAATTGATAAATGAATATGCAGAGTAGTAGAAAGTAAGATGGGAAATGAGCAGTTTGGATTCAAATCCGGATGTAGCACAAGTGAACCAATGTTTGCAGAAAGACAGATAGTTCAGAAAAAGAGATAAGGAAAGAATCCAATTGGGCATTCCTAGAGATGGAGAAAGCATATGGAAAGTCCCAAGAAAGCAGATTGAGGCAGTCCTGTGGTGCTTCAGAGTCCCAGAAATATTGATAGAATTAGTGTAAGCTATGTACAAGGACTCAATGACTCAAGTATGAACAGTGTTTGCTCTCACAGAGGGGTTCACAGTAGGAGTGGGTGTGCATCCGGGTTCATCTCTGAACCCACTGCTGTTCATACTTGTGATGGACTACATTAGCAAACAGCAGTGGCGACTGGCGACTTCAAATCAAAGGGGGGCTACAGGAGACAGTTGAAAGGGTGGGGCCAATGAGAGGGGGTGTGGCCAATTAGAAAGGGAAAGGGCTATGGTCAAAACCACAAAAACTGGGACTTTAATTAAATACACTGCCCTGGGTGCCAAACTGTCATTATGAGAGTCCAGTCAAGACAAAATGAAGTGTAGAAGAAGAAAAACAATTTCAATGCATTGGCTACATGACAACTTATTTAATATCTAGATGGAAACAAAAAGGTTATGAGGCATGAAAAAATAAATTACGTTTTAAATAGATTACTGGAATGCCAATAAAAATCAAGTATAAAAAAAACAAGCAGCACTCAGCTCAAACCACTTCTCCTTGTACTGCAGTTCTAATTATAATTTATATTCCGCTTTATAAAAGTACCAAGTAACATGCTGAAAGCAGCAATCTCTGTGATACCCCCACTTGTAAAAGTGTTTCTTATCCAAAACAGACCTGCTGCCTGATAACTATCTACTTGTTTCATGGGGAAAACATGATCAAAGTAAAAAATTAACAGAAAATAAGAAACAAGCTCAAGATAAATTGCTTAAAGGATTACTGCACAGGTTATGGACCACACATGATAGATGGCTTGGCATTCTGTTTAGTTTACTAGTAAAGCCTGCAAAGATGACTGCAAGTCTCCAACAAATGTAGTGAGCTTCTGAAAATACTGTCATCCTGTCCTTTATTACAAATACTGTCATATGCGTTTCAATACCTAAGGTTTATACGTTATCTAGTTATGTAAATATTCTCTGCATGGCAACAACAACAAAGCTTTCAATGTTGGTAATTCTTTAACAGTATGCTTATTAAAGCTTACTTGCATCTTACAATCTGAGACAAGCTTACCTGGTGGTCATTAAAGCATTGCTACTTAAACATAGAGCAATAGGCAGTGCAACAACACACATTTTCTAAATAATAATAAGCATAAATCAACAGTATAAAAATATGACAGAAAACCAAAACATTCTGCAAAATCAAGGACAGATGAAAACCCACAGTAGTACTTGTGTCTACCTTAGATGGGGGATAGTCTGCACACTTATACTGCATAACTGCTCCTTGCCTTGCCTGGACACATCCAGTATCACTACATGGGGGAGTGGGTTGCAACAAGCATGTCACAATTTGAAATGTCTCTGGCTGACTGCGATGGCCCTTACACATTTGTCATACCTCTCAACCTCAGAGCAAGAAATCTGGACAAAGCCATAAATAGAAGTGGTACAAAGGCCCAAAATAAGGACAATTTTATAAACTTAGAAAGATAATAGAATAGTAGTAGGCCTTGCATTAGTATGAATTTTCTGAAGGGTATGGAATCTGAAACTCAAATGCCTGTCATTATTTTCTAACTTCAATCTTTAATGATTTGCCACTAATTTGCCAGAAAATCACAATTTTATGAAAAACTGACCAAAAATGTGATGCAAAAATATAAAATAGCTGCACAATACAGCTGGGAACCTGTCAAAGAAGGGGCACTTTTTAATATTAGTATTGTTAAGTTGAGCAGCTGACAAAATAAGAGAATCTACATGCATTTCTGAAATAAAAGTAATCTATAACTCTGATCATTACAATTATTTCTTAATTGTAAACCCTCCACATTTTCTTCCAAAATTACCATTTTGTGGAAGGATTATTAGGGGGAGAGCAACATTTTGAGCCAGAGTCAAGGACAGTTGAGAGGTTTGGATATACCTAATTCTATAAAGCGACTTATTTGTGCGTACCTCTCAACTTCTTAACGGAGGAAATCTGAACAAGGCGAAATATATTGGGGGAACATACAGACAGTACAAAAAAATTCCTGTTGTATAAATTTAGACAGTTGATAGAATAACAGGTCTTGCTTTAGCATGCATTTTTCTGAAGAGTATGAAGTCTGAAACCCAATGTCTGTCATTATTTAGTGACTTCATTCCTAAATGACTTGCCAGAAAACCAAAAATAAGAAGCACAAATATATTTATTCTGTGGAAATATGGACAGTTGAGAGGTATAGTTCAGCCCCTGGCTGTCTTTGAGTTTGCCACCCCCCCCCCCCTGACAGAATCATGGTCGAATGGGGCCTCCACCTTGCAGCTATTCCAATGTCCCATTACTTGGCTATTTCACCCCATTTACCATAAACACTGTAATGTGCATACTGCTTTACTTCTACAATGATTTGTATTTCATTTAAAAGTTTTATTTTACATTTTACAGCAAAAACACTAATAGGCATCTGCTAAACAAAGCAATGCAGTCTCACAATGAAAATCGACTTAGCATTAAAACTTCTCTGCCCTTGAAACTCACATTCATTGAAACAGCATTGAAACTCACATTCAAAGAAAATACATCTGGCCAGTGGCAGATAAAGATTAACTTTGGGCTGTTTTCAAATCATAGGCCCCTTGCACACAAAACATTTATGTGCTTTTTGATACACCTTCCTGGTTGTATTAAATTATATTCCTTGTGTAATACACTACAGTTGTTAGAGGATGTTTTAAATGTATTGTTTTGAACATTTTTAAAGTAAACAATGAAACAAAATGCATGCATCAATAATAACAATGACAAAAATGCCCAATTCAGAACATTTCCATCATAAAAGTCTACTCAAAACCTCTACAATCCACCAGTATCAGTAAATATGCACAATCTCTCCAGAAGTAAAAGTCATCTAAATAATTCCACAGTAAAGAGATGTGTAACTAATTAAGAGGTTGCTGCTAGCAAACAACTTTATATTTCATTGTTTCATCTACAAATAAAGTGCCTGTTGCCCTTGAGGAATAAATTGTCCATGTTACATTAAAAAATTATATGCCAGTAATATTGCAATAGGGAATGGATGGCAAATTGATAAGAGGTTGATAGTTACTAGGTATCTCTGCCAAAGAGGACATTCTCAGGCTGCAGCATCCACCCCCTTTAAAAGTACAACAGAGTACACTATCAGCAATGAATCTACATACTGTGGGAGTAGAACCCACAGCCTTGCATAGAAAGCAAGTACACTACTTGTTGTGCTATTAACAATGCAAGCAGTCTCAGCATAAGCTGAACTAAACTTCTCTTCCCCTGAAGCTCTTAGTTCCTTGTAAAATCCACACTCAACTGTATCTCTCAACTTTGCAGCACATGAGCACGAGGAATCTGGAAAAAGACAAAATTTATTGGGGGGGCAAAAGCCCCAAAACCACACATTTTAAACATTGTTTGTATAACCTTGGAAAGTTGCTAGAATAAAATTATGTACTACCAGCATGCATTTTACTGCCAAGTCTTGGCCCCAGGACCATGTGCACTATAGTCAGTGTAACATACCACTATGCCAAATCAGCTGTTTTTTGAAAGATAGGAAGACTGAAACTTAAATGGCTATCATTTAGTGAATTCAGTTCTCACCATAGCTCTCAACCTCTTAGCACAAAACACCTGGACAAAGCCAGTAATGGTGGAATACGGCCCCCAAACATATCCAATGAATTCTGTTCTCTCGACAGCTCTCAACCTCTTAGCACAAAAAAAACCTGCACAGAGTCAATAATGGGGGAATACAGCCCTCAAAATAGGTACAAATTTCAAATATTGGTCTTATAAACTTAGAAAATTGCTAGAATAAAATGTTTTGCGTTACCATGTGCTTTCCGAAAAAATATGAAGTCTGAAATTCAAATGTCTGAAAATCCAGAAAACTCTGAAATCACAGATTTTATGAGGGACAGGACAGAACAAAAATATGAGGCAAAAATCTGAATAATTTTCACAAGTGTTGGTTGGTATAGAATTCATTTTCTTGCTACCTGCACCCAAGGTTGAGGGGTTTGAACCTGAGTTATTCTTTCTAGCCACCAGTTATAGTTAACTGGGGTATTTTACACACACCCACATCTGAAGATCCAGTTTGCCAAGCTTCATTAAAAGCAGCCAGTAGTCCTGCGTGCAGCCAGCCGTTGCCTCAAAAAGCAGCCAGTAGTCTTGTTTCCTCCATAAGCCTGTTCTCTGCACTGGAATGTGCTGAGCATGCATGCATGTGCTGCCTCTATGCATTCTGAGCATGCACATACTGCAGACCTTGCAGTCCAATAGGCTGCTACCTTCTTCTGAATCCAGACTGGTTAAACAGCAGATTCGAGTTTCCATGCATGCATGCGTGAGTTCCGGGATTTATTTTTTATTTTATTTTTTTACTTTTTTTATTTTGGTTTTTGGCTGGGGGGCTGCCGTCCTGCAGCCTAATAGCATGAGCCACCACTGGCAAACAGGTCAGAAGGGAGAGATCAACAAAGTTGCTGTATGCAGACGATGTGGCATTACAGGCAGACTGTGAGCAAGAATGTCAACAAATAATAGGGTAATGGAATAAAAAACTGAAGACACATAGGATAAAACTGAGTACAGATACAACAGATGTAATGGCAGCAAATGGTGGATTTCAGAAGAAGCTGAAAACTTAGATAGAAGAGAATATAGTGGAACAGATTAACATCTTCAAGAATCTGGGAGGGGTAGTTGAGCAGAAGGGAAGTCTGAATGAGGAGGTTAAAGCAAGAATCGGAGTGACTGCAGTCAACTGGCACAAAGTATCAGGTGTAGTATATGACAGAAGAATTCCAAAGATGTTGAAAAGTAAGGTGTGCAAAACAGTGATGTGGCCAGTACTAAGGTAAAGGCAGAGCAGTTGAAGAAGATAGAGGT
The DNA here is from genome assembly GCF_019279795.1 of Protopterus annectens. Taxonomy (NCBI): domain Eukaryota; kingdom Metazoa; phylum Chordata; order Ceratodontiformes; family Protopteridae; genus Protopterus; species Protopterus annectens. Next base: position 898,167,303 of record NC_056735.1, read on the forward strand.
GATGGAGAGGAACTGCCTGACACAGGTGGTAGGGTGCACACTGTGGGACAGATGAAGAAATCAGGACATAGGATCAGAAATCAAAGTAGCTCCAATTGCAGAAAAAGTCAGAAAGAACAGATTACAGTGGTTCAGGCACATGTGCAGAAAGTCTAAGACAATATGGTGAAGAAGATTTGGGACAGACAGGAAGAAGGCAAGGGGAAACAAGGACATTCATCAAATCTGTGGATGGATTTTGTAAGAGAAGAGCTGCAACAGTCAGAGTGGCATGAATAGAGAGAGAGAGATTGTGACAGTTGACACCAAGACCCCATGGAGAAAATGTAAAAAAGGGGGTTGATGAGGATGATCACCATATTTAGCAATGATGATGTCTTCCATTCAAATGTGCCCTCTCACAATCATAAATGAATGTGTGTGGCACTTGCAACTCACACAGTGTACTGTATTGTACCTTTTGGTCCTAGGTAGTCAGTTCAAATCCAGCCAGTGCTCCTTAGACTCATTTGTGTCAGTATGCTGTGAATGTGCATGTAGGTAACAATGCTGTCACCCAGCTATCTGGGGTCTACATGTATAGGAGGATTCCTATTCCAAGAATTTCTGCTTATTTTTCACACAGAAATGCTTTATTGGATAACGGAGCCATTGGATGAAATCTGGCTTTCTTAATTAATAAAGCTTTTTCCTGTAGTGAGAGGAAATGAGACAATATTCTATACGCTGTTGCCTTAGTAAGGTATGAGTTCAAATCCATGATTATCCACACATTGTGCACGATTGCCATGCTCCTGTCACAGTGACAGCTGCATTCTGTGTTTGTGTATAACTAGCAGGTGAGAAATAGACATATAGCAATAATATTATAAAGAAATTACAGGCACACACATCCGTTGCAGCAATAACATAATCTCATGGCTTCAAATAACCAACTATCTCACAATTTTAGCAACACTTGTACAGTGATGCACTCATTCTTCACAATATCATGTAGCTTCTATCATCACATAGTCAGATGTTCAAAACCCCTATTAACTGTAAGTATTCTGTGTCCTTATGCTGTTATGCATGAATGATATCCACAGCTGTTATAATGTGTACAATTACAATGGAAGAAGCCTCTCCCTCCCATTTTATCTCATACAGATTGTTAGTAACAGTCATATGATGTAATGACTTTACATACATAGAGAATGAGAGCAATTTTTGAACCTCCACTGCAGTGCATGTGATTCATACACATATTGGTAGTTGTGGGCTTATATAGATTGCTGTTCACTTCTAGCACAGGACAGCATTGTATTCATGTATTACTTTGGAGACAAAATATAAACTTATTTTGTAATTCAATGGCAGTGAAATTGTTGATCTGCAAATATCATGGTGTGAGTGCTTCTGCAGCACATGCATTTGTTAATACCTTATATACCATATTTACACAGATAGAGTGTGGTTCAGTTCTGGGACAGTGAGTCTGTGTGCAGCACAAGAGAAGCAGCTTCCTTGGCCAAGCAACCATGACATTGCACTGTCCACAGTTTTGTGAACATTAACATAGTTAACTCCTTGTCATTGTTCTGACATAATATTATTGTACAAATTATCATCAAATGTCCTTTCTTACTTCACATATTAACTATACTTATTTGTTACAAGCTTCATTGCTGTATCCTGCAGCAAACACAGTCAATAAACAGTTCTGTAGAGTGCCTACTATGATAGGCAGGGGTTTGAATCTGGTAACAACTGTCTGTCAGATAAGTGTATTACATGAGTGGCTTATGCAAAGAAAGTATTTATGGCACAGTCATAGGGCCATATTTTTAAGGCATCACCCTCTAAGGTAGTGATTCCACACCTATTACAATAGGAATTGCTGTAATCCCTTCAAGTGTGTTCATCAGGAGACATAGTCTTCCCATTTCTGAGGTGTCACCTATTGATAAGTAGATAGCTTTATAATATCTGCCCTTGTATGTTTTCAAGTCTGGCAAAATGAAAATGCTGAGTATGTCATTGATTGGTCACAGGTATTACTTAATTTCCAAGTAGTAATGCACTGTATTTCATATCTTTATCCAAATATTTATGTACTGTTGAAATTCTTTTCTTCACAGTGTATGGCTTTATAGGATGTCATAACTTACGTAACATGTCATACTGTATGGCATGATGCAAGACCTACAAAAGGTGTAACTACGTCTGTGTTTGCTGTAATTTCTTGTGAGCATGCCCAGTGTCATCAGGTAGCATTTTTACGAGTGTAGACCATGAACTAGTGAAACATCATCAGATCTGTGTTGCAATTTATTACTTGTGTATTTTGAGTATTACGATAGAGTGTACATGATTATATGAGATATGCTTGTCTAATACATGTTTTGCTGTAATATATCCCCTTTCAACAGTTGCAAAATTAAAACAAATGGCAAAACTTGTCCCTTTCTGATATGCCTAATACAAAAGCTGTAGGGGTCATTTCTTCTTGTTTATATATGATGAAGTGTAGAATACAGTAGTATTGTCAGTTATCACACATACATTCCTTGTATATGTATCTCATATTCAACAACTACAGTCTATGTGAATAGCCCCTTATGTATCCACTGTCCTTACTAACTATTATCACAGCTCAGCATGTTATTAATATTAATTTCATGTTTATTGCCCTTTATTACAATGCTGCTTTGTGTCCCTCTCGCATCCTTAGCACGTCCATTATTAGTTATGCGCATGGGTCAAGATTTGTGAAGAGGATTAATTAGTATTACATTAATATGAAAGTATTTATGTTTAAAATATTTCTTTATGACATAAGCACATTTGACTGCTTCATATTTTCTCCTTTTACCCTCCCCTCTTACTTATGTTGCAGTACTACCATGGTATTCTGTGTACATTATCCCAGTTTAATGTCCCCTGCATCATAATTCTTGTAATCAACATGCCCTTACTTGGATGTTTGCATAATAGGTTTACTTACAAGAAAGCCATTTTGTTTACATTTGTGCTTATGCTTCCCTGCACCACCTCATGGGCACCAACACTGCTGGTGACTAGAAAAAGGTTCTTTAAACATGTAAACATGAGTAGCAATATGCATATGCAATGACCACTGCTGCTCATCCACTAATCTGCTTAAATAGTATATGGCATTGCACAAAGCCTACATGATTGTTAATAAATCCCAGAGACTGTTATATTTATTTATTTTAAAGTTTTTGATTTTTTTTGCTTGTTTTTAGATTTAATAGTTTCACTGCACAGGCAGTCCCCAAGTTGCAGACATTCGAATTGCGGGCAACCCATAGATAAGAACGGCCTGCCGCAATGTCAGAAATAACTTGGAAATAAATAAAAATCTTTAAAGTTTCCCAAATTTTACCTTAAAATGAAGAATTCTGTTTTACTTTCCTTTTCCCCGTTTTCCCCATTTGTGAAGCTGCTCGCATGTCTTGTTAGAGAAGTTACTTCTGCCTTCACAGAGAACAAGAGATATGATTGCTTAAGAGATCACTGTGTTGACGATCTGATTAGTCAAGACTGCTGGCTTGTACAGTACACAGAATCGATGCAGTTACTGTACAGTACAGTAGAATAGGTAAATGACATTGCGGCTCACTAGGACCTACTTGACAGTAGGAGGTCTGGCAGAGGTCTGAAAACTCAGTAAAGAGTGGAAAACATTCATGAAGCTTAAAAAGAGGTAAATTTAACATATTTTTGTATGGAATGTTCTACTGTACTCTACTGTATTGCAGTGCAGTACAGTAGAATGTTCCATGTACGTGTTTCGACTTACATACAAATTTGACTTAAGGACAGATGGATCTCATCCTTAAACTGGGAACTGCCTGTATTTTCAGATAACCACATACACACATACATAATATATATATATATATATATATATATATATATATATATATATATATATATGTGTGTGTGTGTGTATGTATACATACACCCACACACACACACACACACACACACACACACACACACACACACACACACACACACACACACACCCACACACACACACACACACACACACACACACACACACACACACAGACATTTTTTTTTGCGTTACAGTGTTACATGTTCGAGTATAAAAAAATCTTTTTATGACTGTTACAATGTAGGGTGCGTTTAAAGAGTGTATTGTTCTCATTATGGTTCTTTATGTCATAATAGTGCTCATAAATGCATTTTTTATTGCCACTCTATTTACCAACATAAAACCCATGGCAAAATTCACAGAAAGCAATGCACACATCTCCAAAGGTATTGCAATAATATGCACCCTCCAATCTCAACTCATAATAGAAACTCTTCAGTTTCAAAACCTGCCCTTCATATATATACTTACATTGCTGCCAGCTACCACACTTAGAAATCCCTAACTTATTTTTCTCTTTGGAGGTTAAACTACTACCTCTTTTGAATGATTCTACTAAATCTTTCAAACTATTCTTTAAGATTCAGGCGTCTCTTATAAACACAATGGAGACCATTACCAATAACTTTGCTAACATCAGTGTCATAGCTGGTCACTTTCCAGTTGTTTGTAACTATCAGTCTGATTTTACTACTACAATTTGTGTTCCTATCAGATAGTCGAACGTCTTTAAGTTCAAACCTCATATGGCCGAGACCATAAGTTCAAATTTGCAGAAGTTCGAGTGTTTCAACGGAAATCTCCATAAGGGAAGATTTCCATTTTGTTCAATGTGGTGCGATCTCGGAGTTGGTATATTTAAGTAGTGGGGGTGTGGGGAGTGCAGCCCCACACATGGGAGATGCAGGTGGGCCTGCCTCCCTGCTTACAACAGTTTCTTTTCTTTTTTTTTTTGTTTTTTATCCATAGTCAAAGTTTTTTAACTTCAAACAGGATGGTTCGAACATTCCGTGTTTGAAGTTATTAAACTTTGACTATGTGCAGACCCCTACAATTTCCATACAATAGTTTGCAGTCTCTGACTTTTGTGTAGCAGTATTATCCAGGGGTCTACCTAATATCGGAAAAAATGTTCATAGCGTTTTTTGCACACTTCATATTTAATTTTATTTAACAATTTAATTGGGTAGCACCTAGTAATAAACATGTCAATCAACTTATTAATCTCCAGCATAAATTGATCATCCTCTGAAACTATTCTAGACACCCATGTTATCTGACCCTTAACAAGGCTTTTTTTTTTCTGATGGAAAGGGCAATTACTTGAAAACTGCAAAAATGTGTTAGAGAATTTATTCTTTCTATATAGTCTGGAATTAAATTTGTGGCAATGGAAATCTTTTACCAGTGTTACATCCAGATAGTTAATAACTGCGGTGGTGGTGCTGTGGTAGCGTTGTCGCCTCATAGTAAGACATTGTCCTGTTCAATTCTCGGCTAGAGCGCCTTCTGTGTGGAGACATGCGTGAATGGGTGTACCTTCGTTGAAGGTTGTGCGTCAGGGCCGGCAACTCGGCATGTAAAAATCTATTGCCAATCATTAGCGGACCGGAGTTCCGCTGTGGTGACCCCTAACTGGGAAAAGCCGAAAGACACGACGACATCAAGATAGTTAATATTCTTCACAGATTGCATGCAAGAAAATTTCAAGAAATCAGTAGTAGAATTAAGGCATGTAATAAAGTTCTCAAAGTTACACTACCTTTCCATATTATACATATATCATCTAAAAAGTGTAAAAATGTGATTATATGACAATTGTATTGTTATCTAAAAACCTTGTGTTGCTCCCAATAGCATTATATTAAACTGGTATATGGGGGCAATACCATAATATTAAATTGGCATATGGAGGGCACATGCATCCCCCATTGCAACACCTGCTACCTGCTTGAAATACTACCCCTCTAAGAATAAAAAATGAAGACTCGCCATTTCCATTAATTCTACCAGTATATTAATGTTCCTGTTCTCAAGACTGTTAAACATAAGGCAAAAATATTTAAACCATTCCAAACTGATAATCTGGGAGATACTAGAAAATAAATCTACTACATCAATAGTGACTAAAACATTCATCATGGTAAAACTCATCTTCAGTCTGCCTTAAAAAGTCCCATAAGCCTGTAAGAATATACTGGTAAACTAGTATACACCCACTGGATGTATCTTTCATCCAGCTGCTGCCATTATTGGTCACATGGGGGATCACAATGCTCTTGTGGATTTTAGGGATACCAAACATTCCTGGAATTAATGGATGGTCAGCCCTTGAAAATGTGCATACCTTGTATTCAATGGCACCCTGATTGAATACATCCTTTAAATATAAATCAGTCTTGTGGTAAGAAAAATTAATCTCATTCTTAGAAACTCCTTCATATTGCAACTCATTGTTAAGTATGTTATACATTACAGCTGCATAATCAATACCATCCATTAGGGCCACACCACCACCTTTATCTGGCTTCATAATTCTTACATCTTGCTGTTTTACAAGTTCCTTCATTAAACAGAGCTCATCTTTGTCCAAGTTTGCCCTAACAGCAAATCTGTGTTATTACATCCATCTTCTTAAATCTTTCTCACAAAATTTTTCAAATAGTTGGAGCGTTGGATGTAGTGGTGGGTCATATGTACTAGTTCTGCAGTAATTACTAACATTCCCACTAGTAGTGGGCTGACTATAAAGCAATATCTTTAAATTAAATTTCCTTATGTAGAACTTAATACCGATCATAAGATCTGCTATGTCGTAATTAAACTTAAGGAAAAAAGTGAACTCTTTACTGAACAGACTAAAATATATATCATCAATAATCAGGTGACTTTAATTATAAATCTTGAAAACACGATTTCTTGTACCATAGGGAGAAGTTAGTCATTGGCAAAGGTAGGTACACAGTCAATCAAATCTATAATTATACTGTTAAGAAAAACATCACCAAAATTAATACCCTGAGTTAATATCTGAACTTCTTGGGTTGCTTCCTGTGCATATAATGTGAACTGTAGTAATAGTAGTGTCTTTTGTACCCTGTATTCCTCTCTCTTTGGGCTATTCTCATCAAAAGTCAAAGAGGAAGAAATTCCACATGATGAAAAAAATGATCATTCTCATGGGAACTGAATCACCACCCTCATTAACAATAGTATTAGTTGTGTTTCTGCTATTGTGTGAAATCTCAGCAGCATCCATGTTAATCTCTCTTCCATTATCTAAAAAATGCTTTGTCATTGCTCTAACCCTAAGTATTGGATACTCTGTCCCTTCATTATATTGTAGCTCACCGCTTCTATGTGTATTATTTTTCTACTTTTTGCTTTGTTGATCATATTTCCAACACGCTTAAATGAACTACAATAATCAGGATATTTTACTTCAAATAGTAAATCACACTTTAGGGACTTGTCCAAACAATGTATTTAATCCAGCAGCTTAGCCATTTCCTTTTCATTAACTTTAATAATAATACTTGGGATCCACATTTATCAAAAACTGTACTCACTTCCTTAAGTACAGTAGCACCGTCTTGTAAACTATTAGGAAACTTGCAAACTCTTAAACTTTTTGAAACCCTTCCACAAGAAACCCTTTCCCTCAAATATGCATTGTCAAACTGCAACATTTTACATCGAAGCAGTTTCTTTTTAAAAACTTTTAGTCAACTAGTGAAGGCTCCACTTACATGGAAAGGCAACGCTGGGTGTTGGAATCCAGAAAATGAGTTCTATAGTCATGCATTAATGTACTTATCATGATCCATTACCATCATTAAATTTCTAGTCTCCCACCAGGACACAAGAGCTCTTCAGCAATTACATTCTGCTTGCCGAGCACACTCAAGCAAATCTGCAGTCTGCGGCTACCACTCCACCCATACAGTGTAAGAAGGAATCAGTACTGCAAACTAAACAAGGATATACATTTTGAGCCTCAAGAGCAGGAGCACACTCAAGCAAATCTGCAGTCTGCGGCTACCACTCCACCCATACAGTATAAGAAGGAATCAGTACTGCAAACTAAACAAGGATATACATTTTGAGCCTCAAGAGCAAGAGCACACTCAAGCAAATCTAAAGTCTACGGCTACCAATCTACCCATACAGTATAAGAAGGAATCAGTACTGCAAACTAAACAAGGATATACATTTTGAGCCTCAAGAGCAGGAGCACACTCAAGCAAATCTGCAGTCTGCAGCTACCATTCCATCCATATAGTATAAGAAGGAATCAGTACTGCAAACTAAACAAGGATATACATTTTGAGCTTCAAGAGCAGGAGCACACTCAAGCAAATCTGCAGTCTGTGGCTACCACTCCACCCATACAGTATAAGAAGGAATCAGTACTGCAAACTAAACAAGGATATACATTTTGAGCCTCAAGAGCAGGAGCACACTCAAGCAAATCTGCAGTCTGTGGCTACCACTCCACCCATACAGTATAAGAAGGAATCAGTACTGCAAACTAAACAAGGATATAGATTTTGAGCCTCAAGAGCAGGGTTAGTCCACCCAGGCATTTTACTTGTTTGTTTTATGAGAGTGAAGCTATTACATTAGCAATATTTCTTAGTAGTTCTCAGCTTGCTAATAAAACTGACTCTTGTAGCCTTGTGCCTCCCCCCCCCCTTCTAGTACAGTAATCCTAACTGCCCAATAGACAGTATACATTTAATTCACATCCCTGTGACTAAATTAACCATCAAACAGCCCTCTCAGTGCTTTCTGCCTTAGTCTGTATCACTTGGAGGCCCACCTGTTTATTTGCATCTCTATACATTCCCCTTCATTGCTAATGTATCTCCCTACTCTAATCTGTACACAAGCTGGTTACTAATCAGCAAGTCAATGTGAAGACACACTCCCAACCATAATAAACGTTGCTGTCTCTTCCCTCCTTCACTTTACAGGTAGTTTGAATTATTACTTACCCCCTCTGAGGCTTTCACTGATTTCCACTGATTGCCTCTCTGGTTTCTTTGCATTCCACCTGGTTTACACCCCTTGTGCTATCTGCCTCCCCCAACACAAAGTCTATATTAGAATCCTGCTGAGCATGAAGCCATCTTTAAATTTCTAGTCTCCCACCAGGACACAAGTGCTCTTCAGCAATTACATTCTGCTTGCCAGTAAACCATTAGACATCAGGAATTTGTTTTAAAAGTGTTCAGATTTGTAAAGTAATACTTAGTTTTTTCTCTTGTCTTGGTTGGCTCTGCCCCGCTCAGTTCACCCTCACTAATGCTCGGGCTCTCTCCACTCCCCTGCTCTGCCCCCTATTCCCTCCTGCCCCCACTACCTCTACATTCATAGTAATCACAGCCACACCCACAGCTCACCCTCATATCACCTCCACCAATCACAGCTCCTCAAGTCATATCACATTATAACACAAAAATTAGCTCCACACAAAATACTCCCAATCACTCTCATTACCACTAGGCATTTTTTACATTAACCACACTCCTTACCATCCACATATAGTGCAACCCTATAATTCCTATTCAGACCCCCACCTAGTACCAACTTAAACTTTATAACCATGACTATCACACAACTAAGTCTAGTCTGTCTTCTCATAATTCTTTATAACACCACAAGTTATCACTCTAGCAATATCCCTAAACTTAGTAGCACAACACTGCATTATGCACTCTCGTATACAGACACCACACATTATAATAATATCTGCCCACAGTTATTCAAGAACTACATAACGGTCCAATTCAGAACTAAACACATCTGCTCTCATTCCTACTCCAAAAAAACACAATACTTTCTCACACTCCTCACCAAACTCCAGCATCTGTTTAACCATTTTAACTCCAGGCTCACCATAAGTAGGGATATCCACCCCAACCCAGGCCTAAATCCATCCTGTCCAACACAAACTGCTCCAACACAAATGTCAGAACATAACACCCCCACTTTCTTCATCCCTGGGCAAATCAGCAACAGCAGCAAAACCAACCATTCTTTAATGCTAAATATTAATATTACAAGTATCAAAAATAAAATACCTGAACTCCAGGCCACAATGGCACACTACTCCCCAGACATAGTTGCTTTAACAGAAACCTGGCTAAATAAAAACATAGCTAACTTTCCCTACCGGCTACAATATCATTAGAGAAGACAGACCATTTCGTAAAGGGGATGGAGCTGCCTTACTGTAAAAGTCCAACTTAACTGTCCGTCAATTATCAAACTCCTACCCCTCCCCCAATAATTGGGACATACTTATCTAACAACTTCAACTTCACCCTAAAAAGGTCATCACCACAATTGTGATCTATATTCCACCTGGTAATACACCTGCTAGCCTTGAAGACTTCTTATCCTGGTGTTCTTCCACATACTCACAAGAAACCCTTATTCTGGGGGACTTCAACCTAGATTGGTTCACCTGTATATCAGAACCACCAAGTAATCTAATAAATCTCCATGGCTATCAGCAGCTAGTCCAAATTCCAACTAGATGTGATAAAAAATCTAAAAGGAATCCATCCTTGACTGGGTCCTAACTAACAACCCCACATTGTACCCTCACACAGGCAGTCTCCCAGACACCTTAAGTGACCACAACATAATATACTTTATCCGTAGTAGAACAAGCATATGCAAAACCACTAACTATATATCCACTAGAAACACAAACAAATTCTCTCCTGAGGTCCTCAACACTTTACTTTGTAACTGTGACTGGACCCCCCCCCCCCTAAAAACCCTCCCACTTGGCCAGGCTGTAACATATTTCGACAAAACATTTCTACAACACCTAGACACTGTTGCTCCATTGCACAAAATCAAGGTTAGAACCTCTACAAACCCCTGGCTCAGTAAAGAAACCAAACAAATCCTCAAGTCCAGAGACACTGCCTGGCTTTACTATAAAAAAAACAAAGAAACACAAAGCCTAACTAAGTACCAAGAACTGCGCAACCGTGCAAAAAAATGCATTAGGCTGGACAAAAAAATCCTACTACACAACATTACAAACTAAATACCAACACAACTCGCAAAAAATTTGGAAAAATGTAAACCAGCTACTAAAATCCACCCAAAAGGCTACCCCCAAACCAACCCCCCCTGACACTAAATTTCCCATCGAAACACAATTCAACTCCCACTTTGTGAACTCAATTTTATCCTTAGTATCACAGGACAGTTCCTTCCTCGCCATCGCCCCCAACACAAATAACACTAATACAAGCTTTACTCTCAAAACAGTTTCCACCACTTCAATCAAAAGCATGCTCTCCAAACTAAAAACCTCATCAACAGCAGCCGACCTACTCCCCAGCTATTTCCTGAAACTCACAGCAGATGCTATTGCTATCCCAGTCTCCACTCTCATAAACAGATCAGTTGTTGAAACTATGTGCCCAAACTCTGGAAAATATCCTATGTTACACCCATACATAAAGGCGGGACCTCCACTGAACTTAGTAACTACAGACCCATTGCTTTACTTTTCCCCCTGGCCAAACTCCTAGAAACATGCATCCATACCCAGATCCTAAACTATCTCCTAGACAGCAACATCCTGTCACCTACTCAGCATGGTTTCAGACCTGCCCATAGTACCACTACAGCCTTCCTCTGCTTCACAGACACAGTAAACCATCTCAAAATTGAAGGCCTACAAGTGTCAACTCTTTTTTTGGATATGTCCACAGCATTTGACACAGTCTCACACCAAGTCCTGCTAAACAAACTAAACCAATATCATCTATCAAATTCCACTCTTACCTGGTTCCAAAGCTACTTAACTGACAGGTACCAAGCTGTGAAATGGGAACATTCTCTCTCTCCTCAGCTGCCCATAACTATAGGAGTCCCACAGGGTTCTATCTTAGGACCACTACTATTCACAGTCTTCACAAATGACCTCCATACCTCCACACAGCATGCATCTATAATTCAGTATGCAGATGACACTACCTTAATCTGTGCTGCACAAAACATTCCCACCCTCCTGCAAACAACTCAACTAGCATTCTCTGACGTTGAAAACTACCTTACCAAAGCCCAACTTATCCTCAATACAAAGAAAACTCATCTTATGATTATAACCAGTTCTAACAAAAACACTAACAGTCAATTCACTATCTACTCCACAAATGCTACTACAATTGCTCCAGTGGCACAGGCTAAGCTATTGGGAATAACCATAGACTCCCACCTAAAATCTGATAGTCATCTCAACTTAACTATTAAAAAAGTACATGCCAAACTGAGGTCACTGTACTGTATCAAACCATTTCTTACCAACAACACAAGATCAGCCATTGCTCGCTCCCAACTTCTATCCACCCTACTCTATGCATCTCCCATTCTGACTAATCTCAACAAAACTGAACTTATTAAAATGGAAGCCTGCTATAACAGAATTGCCCGCTTTGCTGCAAATTGCTCATATAGAACTCATCACTGTACTGCTTTGAGACAGTTCCACTGGCTTGAACTGCCCAACCTCCTAAACTACAATCAGCTCTGCCTCTGTCATTCTATGTATTACCTCCCCAATAAGTGTCCTGCTCTCAAAAACCTAGTACAACATCACTCAGCCAAAAGGCCTCTTAGATCATCAAGCTAACTACTACTAGAAGTCATCAACAGCTACAATAGCCTTGGAGATGCACTATTTAGTAGTTCAGTGGCTAAAAAATGGAACTCTGTCCCTACTAGCATTCAAAACACATCATCCAAAGCCTCCTTTAAAGACCTCATCAGGCAACATCTCAAACAAAGTTGGCAGTGCCATGATTGCTCCCCAGGCTAGTGAAAGCGGATAACATATACATACAAAATCTAGAGCACTTGATAATAGTTTTCAGTCTTACTCACAAACACGGGCTAATCTACAATGTATGTACTGCACCTGTGTACTATGTATGTATTCTACCTATGTTCCAAATTTCAGCTGTACACCACAAATCTATTAATTACCTTTATTTTTAAAATTAATATTTTTTGTTTGTTCTGTCCACTGTAACTGTTTATGTGCCGCATACCACTATAAAGACATGTCTCTTGTAATTTGTGTGTATACTGATCATGTCTAAATAACTAAATGTGTCTGTAATTTTTCTTTGTGGAGCTTTTCTCCCCGGGTCTCTGCTGAAAATGGCCTTTTCGGCTCAGTCAGACACCCCCGGTTAACAAATGTAAAATAAAATAAAATAAATAAAAAAATAAAATATTATTGTGATTTTCTACTCTCCATTACTGAAAAACTTTCATGATGATATAATTTCCTCCCCTGGTAAGTCAAGAAAGTAAAGAATTGCATGTCAAACTTTTAAATAAAGATAGCTTGTATCTCAAACCTGAATCAAAGCTCCGGATTTACTAACACAACAGTAAGTGCTTCCGCATTACATAAAACAATGCTTCATCAGACCATGTGAAAGTGCTTACTGTTATGGCAATAAATCTGGAGCTTTGATTTGTTTTGTGATGCAAGCTGTCTTTATTTAAAAGTTTGCCATGAGTCACAGGATCTGTGTGTGTTTTTGCTTATGCTTTTGCTTAGTTTACCTGCGGCGACACCCATCAATGTATTTTTGTTTTTTTTAAATGTAAAGAATTGGACAGAACCATGTTAAAATGGGGGGACTGTGTTCATTAAAATCCTGTTGACTTGCATTGGCATTTACCTGCAATATAATCAGTCTGTGGTTTGGTACAGAACTGAGACATGCTATACGCATCTGGGGTAAGCAATTCAATTAGTTCACTCTTCAACTAACCATTGCCCATCAAATTCTCCATCAACCTGACAAAACACCTATACTATCTACCCTTATCCACCCCTACCATAACCTAAAATCCCTAAGATCTGCACACAAACTTCTTGTAAATATTGACAAATCAAACAACAAAGCTGGTGATTCCCTCTTTTCCAACACTGTCGGAAAACATTGGAATCTGCTCCCCTCTGAACTTACCACTATTCACTCGAAATCTCTCTTCAAAAAGAAAATTAAACTCCACCTCAAATCTCAATGGATGTGCCCCTGCACTAATCCTGACTAACACTCTATGCCTTCAGACAATTCCCTTTCATCCTTTATCTTACACACTCTCCCTTTTAACTTCCCCTTCAAACAGAAAAAAAAAAAAATATATATATATATTTTTTTATAGTAATCTTTTATATAAAATATTTTTAGTAATCTTTTATATTGTTAACTGGATAACCTTGCTTGTAAATTTTTTTTCTTTTTTTTGGCTCACTTTTGTATGTACTCTTTGCAAATTGTTTTCCCTTACTTTCTTGTAATATAGTGAATGTATTTCTTAAACTCTGGAGCTTAACTCCTCGGGCCTCTACTGAAAATGGACATGTATCCAGCTAGACTAGCCCGGTCAACAAATGTAAAATAAATAAATAAAATAAATAGTTGTGTCAACTGACACAATAAAGCATCATAGGTTCATAGGTTCATGGGCTGATACTAAGCTATCAGCCCTAGGGCCTATACAAGCCTAGCCATAACAATTCAAAATAACCCTTTTCACCCCCCCCCCCCCTCGCCACCATACAGGAGATTAACATGATCCGTTACCATAGTTGCTGCAATGCTCAGTTGCTGCAAAGGAAAACAGCTCATGTGAAGGCATGGAAGACTGTCTCTAAAAGAACTCAGAACCACAAAAAAGAGAGAGAGAAAAACCTTGGGTCTATATAAACAATAAACCATGACAAAATCCAATTAATGCCCAGTCACCAAGGAGACTGAAAATGCTTCAAGGCTCACTCAAAAAATGTCAAAACTCTAAAACATGCATAAATTATTTTTATTTTTTAAAGTTAAGCACTTCCATTTCAATATCATATAGGGACTTCATCAGAACTGATAAAAACTCATCTCACAAATATTTAAGCCCTAGCAACAGAAAATCATGTGCTTAGAACACCAAATCAAGATAATATCAATTCATAGTAATAATTTGTGTTATAACAATGATAAAAACATGTAGAAATTATATAAATGCATTAAAACAAATTATATTTAAAATACAGACTCTCACAATTTGGCAATCTTTAATTCTATTTGATCTTTCAAATCCTGTTTGGTTATATGGGTGGATTTGAGGGTTTTTAAACTAGTATTGATGGTGAAAAGCTGTTTGAGGGCCTTTATCAGGCTTTAGGCTTGGTGCTTCTGAACATCTTAAACTCTTCATCAACCAAGTTTAGAATAATTCACCCTGCATTCTTTAGAGAACCTGTTAACTACATTGCCAAACCACTAACCAACATCTTTAATATCTGCTTCACTATTAGTATGATCCCCCCATGCTTCAATCATGTTGCTGTTTTTTCACTTACAAAAATTCCCTTCCCCTAAATATTACAAAGTCTACCAACCAATCACTAATCTTTATCAAGTTATCAAAATCAAGTAACCATGTAACTTTTATATGCCTAAGTTCTCAAACATATGAATAACTGTGGTCTATTATCCAATTGTCAGCATAGAATCCACAACACCTTTAGCCCCACCACTGCTCTACTTTTTGCCGCCAATAGTGCTTGCTGTAACTTAAATGAAGACCTAATAGCAGTGGGAGTATTTGTTGATATGACTTGCACCTCTATGACTTTCAGTCATAAAATTGCACTACAAGACATAAAAGGCATACGTTTGGTCACAACACATTAACCTGGTTTAAAAATTACCAGGCAGAACATTCCTTTCAAATTTATTTACAAAAGGGCACCTTAATTATATGTGTCCTTTTAGGTTCTATATCCTCTCCTCTTCTCACTACTTATTGAAGGTATTACAGAAGACCTACCAAACCTCAGCCTTACATTATACAGAGATTGTATGTTATTCCTTGAAGCAATAAATCACAACATCTAATAGAACAACTATAGATAAGTTTTGCTAAATCCCTGCTGAATCTAACAAAAACAAATGTAATGTTATTTTCTTATCCCAAACATGCTTCTTCTCTATCTAATAGTTTATTCCGGGGCAGTGATGGCAATGTTATTCCTAAAGTTACAGAATGCAGATATTTGGGCACGACTTGTTATCATTCACTACCGATACAGATAGTATAATATTTAAGGTGCTGTCTCATCTAAAGCTACAAAAATCTGTCACCTCCTGTCATACTCATCTAGGTCAGCTGTTTGCAAAAACTGTTCTGCTACCTGATCTTTGAGTAAAGCTTACTCCTTCATACACCTCACTCAGCCTGCAGTACAGAAAAGATACACATCACCGAAAATAAGATATTCGCATTTGCCTTATTAGTTGACTCCTACACAAATCACTGTAATCTCATTAATGAAGTCCATTAGCTTCCTGTTACTGACACAGCATCCTATTTTTTCAGCTGTTCACTGTTTAAGATATTAAAACTAGGGTACTGCCTACCCTTATGATCCCAAACTCCCTTTTAGGAATGGACATGCTCACTAAAAAGTAGTCAGAAACCTAATATTGCACTGATTAGGTCCCACCTAGAAGAGGAAATTGGAAAGAAAGCCTTCACACATATCAGGCCTACAGCCTGGAATCATTTGCCTATTAAAATAAAAAATGTTTCTGTAATGAAAGAATTTAAAGAATCTCTATGCAAGTACCTTAGTACTGAATACAAATGCAAATGCTTTATGGACAATGGTTATTCTTCCCTAGTATAACACGCAGTAGTTATAGCACTTATACAACAACAGTTGTAAATATTGTATAAAAGTATGTTATAGTTTGATGCTTAATGGTATTCCTTTATGCTAGGTACAACTATATATCATTAAGGCTATGACAACTAAAATAAATTTCTCTTTCTATGCTGCCCTGTACAATTGCAGATATCTTTTTAACATTATTACACAGCTGTCATTTGCAAGTATCAGTGTATGTAAAGTACACTCTTCTTGAAAATGGGTATTGGCTGAGAAAGATCAATGGATTAAACCACCATGTGTGTGTGTGTGTGTGTGTGTGTGTGTGTGTGTGTATGTGTGTGTGTGTGTGTGTGTGTGTGTAAGTGAGTCTGATTCAATTAAAATGATCAAATGTTGGAAATGTTGAAACCACAAATGTCAATGCTCTATTGTGCAGATGTAGAGCAATAACCTCTGTGCAAAGTTAAACATAATTAAACAAACATGTCTTTTGTAGTTGGACCTCCCTGTACCGCTCATCTGGGGGCTATGCCCCTACCCTCCAGTTAATTATATATCCTAACTCCAATATCACACAATATCTGAGAAAACTCATATTTTCCTACCACAAGAATTGTACAATCACACATACCTGTTGACCATCTGCTTAGCTGACCAAATTCTGTTGACTTAACACAGGTGTCAACCAGACCAACATTTGACAAGGTTATGACTCCTCTCTCTCTCTCTCTCTCTCTCTCTCTCCCTCTCACTATATATATATATATATATAGAGAGAGAGAGAGAGAGAGATTTACAACAGCTTCTGTCCTGTATTGATAGTGTAGAGTAAACATTGTTATAATAAATTTATTAAGGTATTGTTTGCTTTTTTTGAAATTTCAAAGCAACGCCACATGGGCTAACATTTTGGATTGCAGATTTCCAAGTTAATTAATGTTTTTACATATGTCGTCCCTTCTGTTCTTTTCTACAATGTATACATTGGTGTGCATATGAGCAGATGGCTAGAGACTTGCCAATTTGTAGCCCCTCACAATATTTATGCTGTCAAGTGCAGACCATATTGGGCTACAAGTTCCTGTCATACTGTGACTGCTGTGTTCTTGGCATGTTTCACTGGTGTCCACACTCATGGAAGAATTATTGAAGAACTCATGGAGTCACAGGTCTGGAATGACAAAAGGCTGGTTCAGCTGAAACAACAGCTGATTATCCTGTTCAACATAGCTGCCAACTTAAGGACTGTGCCAACTCTGAAGCAATGAGGTCATTTGGATGACCTGGAATTATTATACTGAAATATTGTTTGGTAACTTTTGAGCACTATGCCACCACAGAGGTATGGAGTTTACCAGACTAGGTAAGAATCTGGTCATTTCAACAAAGGAGAGGCACTGAGAATGTTTATGGACATGGATGAGATTGGTTGCATGGACTAATATAAACTTAGGAAAGAAATGTTAGGGCTAGTAAAACCTCTGAATTACAAAAATCCTAATGTACTTTTAATTTATGATAAAATGGCAAGGGAACACTTGCATAATTTAAAACATATTTTAAAGATCTGGCTTATAACTGATAAGCATAAGGCAGAAAAAAAAAGTCTAGCAGTAGACAGTTTTAACATTTTCCCTATTAATATAAGAAAGTGTGTCCTGCAAAGTCATTCCAGGGACTCTGATAAGCTAGAAACTTTAATAGAATACCTGTTAGTTAATGGAAAAGAAGAAAGAAAATGACAAAGCAGACATATCACATTAATGTGCTGAAGCCATGGAATGAAGAAAAGAATTCTGCAGACAGGTTGCAAGTTGAAGTTTCTACAGGAGAACCCAGGGTGTCTGTACCCAAAGCACAGTTACAGGAGTCTTTGTTGAAACTACAATAAACAGGACATGAGCGAATTGTAAGAAATAAAGTGTTCTCAGAAATACCTTCTGAAGCTTACAGTAAGGCATTATAAAGTGACAGAGTCACAGAAACATCACCAATTTTAAAAAATGCTACCTAGGAGTGACAGATGAATCATGCAATAAATAGAGGAGCGTGATGGCACTAGTTCCTAAGCATGTATCACATGCAGAACTTAGAGGTTGATAGAGAACCTATGAAAGAACAGATGTATGACAACACTGAACTTGACAAATGAATACTGGTAGATACCAATTTACCCCCCCCCCCATTTAAAAAAGGCATTTGTAACACCCGATATTTATATTATTACCATTGCATCTGTATGGAGCCCCAACCACCTTTCAGAGTCTGATGGATAAAACATTGAACCTTCACTGCGACATGCTACTGCTTACCTGAATGATGTGGAATTCATTCACAGGATGGGGAATCTCCATTAACTAAAGTGCATACTATGCACAAATCCAAAACACATGCAGGCTTAACTATAAACGTTAAGCAAAAATAAATTGGATATTGGCTTGATAAGTACTTAGGCTACCTTATAGGAAGAGGAGTGGTAAAACAAAATTGTGAAAGACAGAGGCCATAAAAAACTTGTCAGTACCATCTACTAAGAAACAGGTGAAGGTTTTCTAAAAACTAGCTGAGTACTACAGAAAGTTTTTGCCTCTTCTGGGGGTTATTTCCAGATCTTTGACAGATCTCACAAGGAAAGCATTTATGTCAAACGTGCAGTGGAATCTTCAGGTATATAGAGCCTTTCAAGAAGTAGAACTGATCCTTTTCTTTGATCTTGTGTTGTAACTCCTAATTGCCATAAGGAGTTTACATTATATACTAGGACATCAAAAGTAGGTTTCATTGAAGTGTCATCTCAAAGAATTTAGAAGAACACCCTGTTTGCTCTATCATCAGGTAGCAAAGAAATTCAGAAAGGCAATACTCAGCTATTGAAAGGGCATTTCTAGCTATAAAGTGGGCTTTCTAGGCTTATAGATACTATTTATTTGATAAGTACATCAGTTTGGTAAGTTAATATTAATATCAAATCATGCCAGACGGCAACGTTCCTCCAACCCTTTTAATATATTGTGCCTCACACAATCAACTTAGCCAGCAAAAATGCTGATAACTAGTTCAGGGACTACAACTGCCTCATTATGATTCCAAAACCCATGATTTTGTGCTGGGCTAATTGTAATATACTGGCTATGGAAAATGTGTAAGTGCCCTTAAATGTGTAGTCAGAATGTTTCTGCAGTATGGGTATTTTCACAGCAATTAGCTAGATCACATGCATGTACGTGGCAATTAATGTGGTATAAAAGGAAATAACCTGGATCGCTAATACATGGAAGGTCAGCTGAAGGAAGACATCAAAACATGGAGTGAGGGAAAGCTCAGTTAGGATTAACCTGTGGAGGGCAACTTGTGAATTATTCATTGTGGAAATACCTCTCTTACAGAACTGAAAGTTGTGACTAAGAGAGGATTACACACTTTGACTTTTTTTCTGTTACAAGACAGCCTGTATCCTGAAGGGACTTTGCAGACCTAGTATGTGTGTGTGTGTGTGTGTGTGTGTGTGTGTGTGTATACTTTCTCTTAGCATTTCCAGTTTTTCCTTTACAGAAGTCAACTATTTTGAATGTTGGGAAAGGGGCACATCTGACACTGTAGAGAACTAAAACTCTGAGCTGTTAATGATATGTTTCCCTACGAAGGATACAGGATTTAATTCCTCCCACGTTCATTTGTCCATTGTATGAGCAGATTACTGGTGCCGGGAAGTACTTGTTGTTTTTAGTGAGTTTTTCTTATGCAATTTTGTATATGCAGGTCAAATGTAAGATTATCATCCACTATCACCCTAACAATTTGCTATAAGAAGTCACATCAGTGGTTGTATTATCAAGAGAGGGAACTTTAAATTTAGTTTTTTTTTTTCATGAGAGATGAATTTGGGGAAAAAGTAGTAGTTTGTTTTTTTTGCTGTTGAGCATGAGTTGTGAGTTACATAGCAATGTT
This sequence comes from Protopterus annectens, assembly GCF_019279795.1. NCBI lineage: Eukaryota > Metazoa > Chordata > Ceratodontiformes > Protopteridae > Protopterus > Protopterus annectens. Next base: position 898,187,879 of record NC_056735.1, read on the forward strand.
TCAGTGGCTGTTAAAGCTTCCTGAGTAATTTTTTGGAGGTGTACCATGTTGTCAGATGTGCAAATAAGAGTGGATTAATTTGTGTCTTGTATTACAGTGGCATGTTGTGTGGATGTATAGATGGTTTTTGGTGAAAATGTTAAACAGGAGGCAACCAAGGATTGAGACTTGTGGTCCACCGGTGGTGACTGGGAGGTAAGGAAAGAGCGCAGAGTAACATTTTACTGACTGATACCTATTGGACAGGTAGCAAATGAACCTCAGTAGAATGGGCTGAGAAAGACCTAGTCAGGACATTTGAAGTAGGAGTTTGCTGTGACAAAATTTATCGAAGGCTTCAGACAACTCTATAAAAAAAGAAGAGACTATATTGCCATTACCTCTAGCTTTGTTGACAGTATCTATATAAGTCAGAAGGGAAGTGCTAGTACCATGGGAAGGTCAGAAGCCATGTTGTGTAGGTGATGGGAGTTCTCCCTGCAAGAGATAGTCTAGCAATTGTTTTTGAATACATTTTTTCAAGTAGTTTGATGAGGAGAGATAAGCTTGCTATAGGTCTAAAGTTATTAATGTGTGTTGAACTTGCTCCTTTTTGCAGAAGGATAAGGTGTCACATTTTCCAGAGAGTGGGACCTATAGATAAGGATTGAGACAGGATAGGCAATGCTTTTGGCTGCTGTTTTTAGGTACTCCCTTGGAAGGTCATCAGCTGAAGATGATCACAGTTTAAATTTGTTTAAGAGTAGTTTTATATATGGTTTGAGTACAGGTATGAAGGTGAAAGTAGATGTAGTGATATGTGGCATTTGGGCAGGGCTGGGATTAGATGTTGAGGAATCCTTGGTTAAGAATGCTATATTATCCATAAAATAAGAGTACAGCTGTATTGCAGTTTCAAGTGGTGAGTTATTGGGAGAAGTGTTTGGAGTGAATTTTTCGGCAGGATGTAAGATTTCTTTAATAGATGTCCAAATGTTTTGAGGGTTTTGTTTAGTATTATTCTGAAGGTTATTATAATATAGGTTTTGTCTTAATTTATTTGCTTTTTAGTATTATTGCAAGGGTCTACTTCAAATGATCAAACATTAAAAAGTTCGACTTTCATATCGGTGAGACCATATGATTGAACTTTTGAAAGTTGAACAAATTAAAAAAAAAATTACCTGAATGATTTAAACAGGTGGTAAGCCCCACTGAACCCCCACAACCCTGTTATTTATATATACCAACTCTGAGATCACACTACAGTGTGGAAAAGGGAAATCTTCCCATTCTGCTCTGTATGCAGATCTCCGTTATAAACATTTGAACTTTCAAAAGTTCGATCATATGGTCTCGGCCATATGAAATTCAAACTTTTGACAGTTAAAACATATGAAGGGAACCTGATTGCAAAGCATTCTGAAGTTTTGAAGATATTGTAGTGTTTTATATTTTTGACATTCTTTCCATGCTTTTTCTCTATCCTGCATTAGCATTCCACTCTTTTTGAACAGCCAAATTGAATTGTTTTTAGTCTCTTCCTTCTAGGTGAACTGCGGTGGTGGTGCTGCGATAGCGTTGTTGCCTCACAGTTAGACGTTGCACGTTCGATTCTCAGTTAGAGCATCTTCTGTGTGTCGACATGCATGAATGGGCATTCCTTCGCTGAAGGTTGTGCTTTAGGCCCGGCAAGCCAGCACGTAAAAATCTACTGCCAATCATTAGCGGACCAGAGTTCCGCTGTGGCGACCCCTAACCGGGAAAAGCCGAAAGACAGATTGAGTCTCTTCCTTCTAGGTGCACGGCTTTTTAGGATATTTAGAAAAGGTGTATTGAATTAATTTACAGCATCATCTAAGGGGAGGAGTTTTAGAAAGTTCCAGTTAATAGATGATAGTGCAGTAATGAACATTTCTGGTTAAGCTTGGAAAAATTGTGTGTTGTTTTATAAACATGCTGTTTAACTAGATGTGTGAGATGTCTGAGTGTATAGCCCAGTGAAAGAGTCTAACATGTGGTGGGATATTTGCTGGGGTCTGATACTAGGATGCAATCTAATAGAGAATTTCATGTCTTGCCATTATGTGTGGGGCTATTAATTAGTTGAGGCATTGTATGCTATTCACAAAGTGCATATGCAATCACCCCCTTCAAAATTTATGATATTCATAAAAACTCAAGTATCAGAATATTTGTTCATCCCAGGAAGGTAGTTCAAGGGAATCCAGCTGTGAACTCTCCAAGCAACTCCCCCTCCCTTCAAAATATGCTGTTTAGCTGAAGTAGCTGAACAACATGCTAATAGTGTTAAAATGATAAGGTGAAAAAAGCCCTGTTGCATGGTAAACATGGTCTGTCTGAGCTGGGAAACCCACAAAGGAGCTTAAAGTGACAATTCCTAGCTAGTTGTTACCAACCAAAGTGTGTTTTTACATTAAAAACAGGGAGACTGCTATTCTAGTGACAGTAGTAGAGTAACCTGGTCAGTCCAAGTTGAGAAATACACAGGGAAGCTTAAAGTGAGATTGTTTCATCAACAAGAGTGCTTTTTTGGGGACGTAGGTGTTAATTTGCACTTGAAAGCTACTTTTGCTGTGCTTTTACACTAAGATGTTCCAGGGTCATCCAATTTGTAGCAGATGGTGTTCACCTGGTCTGTCTGAGTTGGAAGGTACTCCAGGGAGCATAAAACATAGTTGCTTATTGGACAGAGGGAACACGGATAGTTTTTAGCTTTTTCTGGCATCTATTAATTTGGTGCATTTTTGCAGATCTGTTCACTGCTCAGTGGTAGTTAGCAGTACTCTGGATGGTAGCAAACCTACAAAGATAGCACTTAGGACTTTATCCCATAACACAGAAAGGCTTTGCATGGAGCTAACTTAAGGATGCTAGATAGTGTCATACAGCACTAAGATCATAGCACTAATGTCTAGCCTTCACCCTTGATGCCACATAGGTGACCCCTGTAAAACCAAGCCCTAAATCATTATATCCCAACTCTAATACAGGGATTTTCAATTTTTTAATGTCTCTTTGGCCAGCTTGGTAGATATGGGAATCCTAGACAGTGTTGCAATTGTCTTGTGTACTCAGACAACCTTTTAATCCTTAAAAACACTAACCCAGTATATGAGAGATGTACATACATAACTTCCTGGGTGAGAAAATCTCGCTTACAAACAAGGATGTCAAAAACACAACATTGCATCCTTCATATATAACACTCACCAAACACATAGACCTTCTTATGCTGAGACATTTAAAAGGAACCTCTCCAAACCTCAAAGACCTCCTAAACTGTCAAACTGCAACACCTACCTTCAGCACTCACTAATGCACACACCAAAAGCTACACCTAACAGCACACATAAGCCTAGACTCAAGGATCCCCCAAGTACAAAGATCATAAGGCAAGCTAGTATTCTTGTCATAGGGGCTTCTGTTGTATGAAACACATACTCCTATCACCAGACTGGACAGGTATGATCCACAAAATCATGCATGCACGCAAGTCACAGCACCACAGGTACCAATATTTGATTATCATAGTTCATGTGAGTGCAGATGGCCTGAGGCATACCTCACCGGACTATATAAATAGAAAAATGATGGCTCTTTATATATATGTGTCACAGAAAAGTATGTGCCTCATATTGAGCAGCATTCTACCTCTTCTCCAAAGATGATGCTACAGTATTAACAAAAAATGATTGATTTTAATAATTGACTTAGTTTCTGGTGTCACTCCATGGGGATCCAATATGTATCAGCATGAGAGGACATGGTTAAATGATCACTTTGCTTTGTCAAGGATGGTCTGTAGCTGCCTCTCCCACCCTGGGATTTCAGATATTGGCTAAAACTTTATCAGTCTCCTTACATCCTTTTTTAAGCAATGTCAAAATGACAAAACTACCAACAGAGAAAAAAAAAACGTAACTTGAAAGTGTTACTGCTCAATGTTACAAGCCTAAACAAGAAACTCCACACCCTACAAGCGCTCCACGCTCTGGAGAATTTAGACATTTGTGCTGTTAATGAGAGTTAGTTTAAAGCTGAAGAAAATACTCCTACAGTGCCTTCCACACATTCAGACCAAGAGCAGCACAGACAGGGTCTAAATGTGGAGGTGTTTTAGTCTGTGTTAGCAGCAAATAGAAGTCTAGGTTGCTTAAACAGGATGATGTCTTGGAGATCATCCATGTCTAAGTCTCCATAGACAAGGTTCTCTACCATGTGCAGGCCAGCTACAGTTCACCCTCTATGACACACAAAGCTCACAACTTTTACCTAGACTATTAGATGCACTCACCAGCCAACCAAATACCTGATTCACAGGATACTTCATCTATCCCTTCAATGGATTGGGGAATGTACACTGCCTATAACTCGCAGTCAAAGAATTTCCTGGACTTCATCAATACAAACCCCCTGAACTAGATATTGCACTCACCATCCAGAGGATCAAGCATATTATACAAACATGGGACACCGCTGCACCCCCCAATGTCACATCCTCATTGGTGAAGTCAGACTATAAAGCTGTCTCTCTCGAAATAAATTCAACCCAGAAAACCCAACTTAATCCATAATGATTAGGAACTATAATATAGCAAACTACATCATGTTAAGTGATGGTATATCAAAATTCACAACTCCACAAACCACAAGAATACAGCTAAATATGCAGAATCATTCCCAGAAACCCTGTAAAAACATGTAAATAGCTGCATTGAGGCTACTGTGCCTACCAGAAGTAAGCACAGATCTAACACGAAAAACAAACCACACTGGTGGAATCCTTCCTTTAACAGGCTATATAAGAAAAGGAAAAAAAGTTATGGCCAAAATTAGAAAGAGGAACTCTCATAGAGAGAAAAAGCTCTCTAATTCAACTAATTCAACTAAACAAGACACAAAGAGGTAAAATGAGGTCCAGCAAGGAAAATTTTGCAGTCAGGATAGCCTCCTAGGCTAAGGGCAATTGCAATGCCTTCTTCACCTATGTTAGGAATCCTAAAGGTAATACTCAGCAGTCTACATAAGTGGTGGTAAATGGCACAACCTTCACTGACCAGGGTGACATAGCAAATCTTCTCTCTGATAAATTTACCTCTAACTTCAAGCCCCACTCACCCGCACTTGCCCTGTGATATCCATTGTAGCATATCTTCCCAAGAATCAACAGCGAGCAGGCCCTGGAGGTGCTGTCTAAGGCCAAAAACACTGCTTTAATGGGCCCCAGACAATATCCCCAGTTGCCTCCTAAATAGCCTAAAACATGAACTAGCAGGACCACTTGAAGCACTCTTCAACTACACCCTCAACACAGATTATGTCCCAGGTGAATGGAGGGCTCAAATGGTCATCTCTCATCATAAGGTTGGACTAACAATGGATCACGGGAACTACAGACCCATCAGTCTGACAAGTTTAATTTGCAAAACCATGGAATGAATTATCATGTAAATAATCCTCAAGGACACTGGCAGCTGATAGGCACTGAACCCATCCCAGTTTGACTTTTTTAAGGGAAGGTCTTGCCTACTTAATCTGATAGACATCATTCAGAATGTTACCATGGTTATGGATGAGGGGAAAATGGCACATACCACCTACCTTGATCTGGCCAAAGTTCTGCATACAATACCCCAGTCAGGTATTGTTGACAAACTCTTAGCTCTAGGCATAAATCCCTACATAACTAGCTAGATTGACAGCTGGCTAACAGATAGTACCCTAGAAGTCAAGACTGGTGAAACCACTTGCACCAAGAGGCTGGTCAGCAGTGGAGTAACTCAAGGCTCTATGTTGGCCCCCTCTTGCTTGCCATCTACTTCTAGGAAGTTGAGGTTAATGTCAAAGGCCTCTGGCTCACCAGGTTCACAGATGAGTGCAAATTGGGAGCTAGCATAGATTCTGTCCACAAGAGCAACATTCTACAAGAAGGTCTAACACAAACAAATGATTGGTGTGAAAGCCACACATTAAAACCCAGTGTGAGGAAATAGATTATGGAGCCCTTTTCAGAAAGCATCCTCCCAAGCTAATTACTTAATTGATAAAACACCTCCTAAGAGATGACTCAGTAGTTATTGATCTGGGAACATATATACACAGTATTCTGGCATTCGACCAAGTCACCCAACTCATAAGCATGGGTATGGCATCCAGGTAAAAGGAAGTAATGACACCACTGCACTCAGCCCTTATCAGACCCATCATTGAGTACAATGTCCCATTTGGCATGTACGTAGCCAGGCACCTGCAGCAGTTGGAATGCCGTCAAAGGTTCCTCACCAGAAGAATCCAGGGTATGACTAAATTGTCCTACACAGATCACCTTAAGGTCTTATCTTTGTAGTCATTTTCTTACTTGTTGCTGAGAGATGATCTATGGCTAGCATACAGGGTGCCCCTGGATCCAGCCCAGATGGATCTCTTGCACATCCGCACACCAGAAACACTTGATCCAAGTACCCAAACTTTCTCTGTAATATAAATAAAACCTGCTAGAGGGACTGATATGTATCCTAAAGGATCCGTGTGCAATGGAATAAGCTCCCCATCTATGTGAAGCAAAGTTCGTCCTTGACCCTGTTTAAAAGTTTCTATTGAATCTCACCCAGATAAGACAACAGATGAGAGTTCAGCAGTGACTGCAAAGTATATAATATCTTACTGAGGTGCCTGTCACTGCTCTGGTGTGTAGTGTCATCAAACAAATGAGTACCTGTGATGTGCAAGGTGTACCATTCAAGAACATTGGATGGCAAATGTACACTGGTACCCCTACAATAAATTCATTTTCATGAATCTGGGTAGTATGTAATAACATGCAAGACTTAGTGTGAAAGATGGATGTACACATTTGTGTTTTATGTCTGTTATACTCTGGGCCCATATCTGAAGTCACAGCATTTGCACATTCTGTCTGGCTGTTCCCAGACATGTAGTTATGGCTCTCAGGCTTTCAGACTCTTACCTTTTTCTACATTGTTTTTTTTTTAACTTTGGCATATTTTATTGAAGTAATTATGTTAGAAAATTTGCAATCAAAAGTATGTTTGTTTATCTTGAAATTTCATACATTTATAACTGAGAGGAATAAGTCAAGAAGAAATGAACCCTGTGCATGATTCTAAGGGACAGCATTAGCAACCTTATTGGGAAAGATACAGGATATCCACCTTGACTTTTTGACCTTGGTTTGGTATGTCGCATAAATGGAGCATTGCTCACTGGATTTCATACAGACTGATATTTATTTATTTATATAGTAGTTGTTTCCCTGCATGGAGTAATGTTGAATATCTTAGCAAGGTCAAAATAAGCAAAAAGAAGTACCACTCCCTCACAGAATCATTAACATTTGTATAACCCTGTATAGTCACAAAAAAAATCAGACAGAGAGCTGTGATACATAAAAGCTACTCCTCAATTTCCATTTCCAGGAAAAGTGGCAGTGCAGTGAGAACTGTTGCAAAATGAATGGTAGTAGTCTTGGAAATCAGTCATATTAAATGCAAATATCTGTAAGACCGCTGAAATCAGACAAATAACCTGGACAGCTTGAGTGCTGAGTATGGTGCTGAAAAAAATGGAAAGCTGCATGCAATAAACTGTTTACTGATGAAAACAAAATATTCTGTGGATTCAGCCCACAACATACTCAGTATAAAATGACAATGTAATGAAATGCATGCTACTTCAATGAATGTGCATAAAACAGAATTATATATGCTTTATAAATACTTATGCTGTGCAATTTGACAAACATTTTTAAGTTAACGCCCACAGTAAGCAGTAACTGAATGAATAATAAATGAAAAACATAAACATATGCTTAAGTCTTATCTGCCCATACTTATTGACTAACTAAAAGAATAGAGGGACAAACCATACTGCAAAAGCGTAAAACGAAAATTTTGGAAAACAACAAAACAGTTTTAAAAATGCCAGAAACAGAATCAGCTATTATTATATTTCATTTAATGCTCACATCTTGGGAACTCTAAAGATTTCAGCAGACTGGCTCAATGCTTTCGTCTCACAAACTTGAAAGACTTGAAGTTTGCAAGACAAACTCTGGGATTCATTAAACATTGTGTAGTCTTTGCACAAAACCTACACGATTATAGTGCGAGGAGCAGCAGCACTCAATGAATATACATGCTGCTCATCATGTTTGTGTATTTCCAAGCACCATTTTGTAGCCAGCAGCAGTGCTGGTTGCCATGAAACAGTACAGGGAAGCATAAGTACATAACGTAAAAAAGCTGCTGCTTGTCTGTAGGCAAACGTATTATGTGAGCATGTGCGGGCAGCTTATATGAAGTAAGGGCAAGTTGGATAGACGAAGTTAGATGCAGGAGATCTGAAACTAGTAGAATGTACACAGAATACAATGTTAATACTGTAGACATAAGTGTGAGGGGAGGGTAAATGGAGAAAAAGCATTCAATGAATGCATTTAAATATCATTATATCACAGAGAAATATTTTTCTTCAGAAAAACTTCCCTATTGATGTAATTATAAATAATCCTGTTTTCAGTTGTTTATCCATGTACTTAACTAAAAACAGTCATGATAACAATTGATGTGAGAGAGACAGAATGCAACAATGTAAGAAATGGGAGCAAATGTGATATTAATGTTGATAACATACCAAGTTAAGATAACAGTTAGCAAGGACAGTGGATACATTAGGTGCTATTTGTGTACACTGCTGATATTGACTATAACATGTACATACAGGGAAAGTATGTGCAATAACTGACTATAGTGCTGTATCCTCCTCATCATCATTTATAAACAAGGCATGAGCCATACAGCTGTTGTGTCATGCACAGCAGAAAGGGACATGTTTTACCATTTGTTTTTATCTGGCAGCAATAGACAGGGAGTATATTACCTTGACACCTGTATTGGTCAAGCTTGTGTTTCATATTCATGCACATCATAAACAGTGATATAATAGCACTCAAAATACACAAATGTTAAATGACAACACAGATCTGATGACACTGCAGGTCTTCATTTGTAAATGGAGAGCATCTACTATGCAATTACACGGGTCATGATCACAAGACATTACCCAGATCACTATCATAGCAGCATGTAAAAAGTGTCTGAATGCAGGCCCAGTCTCACTTTATGATGATCTGGCATGAAGACATACAAGAAGACATGTTATATAAGTTGTCAGGTCCTATAGAACTCTATAGTATGAAGATAATTTCAGTAATGCATAAATGTTTGGAGGAAGACATGCAATACATTGCACTCCTATTTGGAAATTAAGTTATGTCTTTGAGCAAACAATGACATACATGACATTTGCTTCTTGCCAGACTTGAACACATGCCAGGACAGATGTTAGAAAGATGAACATCAACCTGTGACAACACAGAAATAGGCACACTGTGTATGTCCTGATGTACATGCTTGAAGGCCTTACAGCACTTCACTTTTGTAGTGGGTATGGATACCTTACCTTGGAGGGGGATACCTTAAAAATGTGCTCCCTTTTACTGAGCCACAACTACTTCCTTTGACTTAGCCATTCCTGTCTGACACAGTTATCTGACAGACAGATGTTGTCAGAATCAACCCCCTGCCTATCATACTGCATACTCTACAGAGTATTGACTGTGTCGACCACATAACATAGCAGTGGATCTTGTCAGAAATAAATGAAATTAATGTGGGACATAATATAGAACATTAGAAGATGATATGTAAAATATGATTTTGTCAGAATGATGATAAAGAAATAACTGTGTTAAGGTTCACACAACTGTGTACAATGCAGTATAAATGTTTCTCGGCCAAGGAATGTGTTATTATTGTTTTGTTGGAATTGAACAGCAAGCTGTGCAAGTCCACAGCTACCAATATGTGTATTAATCACACATAACACAATGGAAGTCTTTGCAAAGCTGTGAGATTCCACCTATGTGAAATTATTATATCATATGATTGTGTTGCAATTTGTATGAGATAAAGGGGCTGGGGGGTTTTCTCCTCCTGTAATTTTGCATATTATCATGTTTATGAATGCCATTTGTGCATAACAGTATTGGCTATCCACCAGATACAAACTCATATGTCACCCAGTGGATAGCCAACTGGCTGACAGATAAGACCCAGGAAGTTAGAATTGTGGAGTCCACCTTTAGAAAGAGGCCAGTCGCAAGGAAAGTCCCCTCAGGGATCAGTCCTTGGACTGCTCCTTTTTAGCATTTGCTTCTCTGAAGGCAAGGCCAATGTCAGTGATCTCTGGCTGGCTAAATTTTCAGAATGATTGCAGGAAGGTGTTCCTATTATTTTTCTGGAATTGAACAGCAAACTATGCAATCCACCAGCTACCAATATGTGTATTAATCAAATGTAACACAATGGAAGTCTTAGCAAAGCTGTGAGATTACACCTACATGAAGTTATTACATCATATGATTGTGTTCCAATTTATATGAGATAAAAGGGCTGGGGAGTTTTCTCCCCCTGTAATTTTACACATTATCACACTTATGAATGCCATTTTTGCATAACAGCATTGCCTATTCACAGGGCACAATCTCATATATCACCCGGTGGATAGCCAAGAAGTTAGAACTGGGGAGTCCAACTCCACAAAGAGGCCAGTCACAAGTGGAGTCCCTCAGGGATCAGTCCTTAGACCACTCCTTTTTGGCATTTACTTCTCTAAAGTCAAGGCCAATGTCAGTGGTCTCTGGCTGACTAAATTTGAACATGATTGCAAATTAAGAGCTGTCATTTAACCCCACACTAACACAGATGTTCTCCAAGAAGGGCTGACACAGACAAACAACTGGTGTCAGAGCCATGGACTAAAACTAAATGCCAAGAAATGCATAATATTATCCTTTGGGAAGTCATCTACCCCTGGTAACTATCACATTGACAACACACCCCTTAGAGTTGACCAAGTAGTTAGGGACTTAGGGACACAAATAGATAGTAATCTAGCCATTGACCATCACATATCTACAGTAGTGAGGAAATCATTCTATGTTGCACAACTAATTAACAAAGGTATGGCATCTAAGTCCAAGGAAGTCATTGTCCCACTGTATTTGGCATTCATCAGACCTAATATTGAGTACAATGCCCTCTTTGTTATGTACCTAGCCAGGCATATCCAACATTTGGAACATCCACAGAGGTTCTTCACTAAAAGAATACAGGGTATAAGTAAAATGTTGTGTGCAGACTACCTCAAGACCCTATCCCTGCATTCTGTCTCCTACAGACTTTTGAGGGGATATCTATGCCTGGCATACAGGGCCTTGTCAGATCCCACTCTGATGGACCTCCTATATATCCACAAACAAACAGCACAAGAATTACTCATTCTAAAAGACTTAAACCTTGCCTATGATATAAATAGGACCTGCTGGAGAGACAGGTATGCATCCCAGAGACTACCCCATCTATGCAACAGGTTCTCCATCCATGTGAAGCAGTGTTCCTCCCTAAACCAATTCAAGTACAACTTGGACAATGGGATGGGGAACAGGAAATTCATTCCTGGTTTGGCACCTATGTCTCTAATGGACGCAGGTAACCTGTAAATATTTCATCTCCCAGGTCCCTGCTTGTAAATGTTTCATCTCCAAAATCCTGCTTACACTTATCAAGGGTATCAGAACTTGTCAGAGAATTGGGATGCATGGCTAGGCTTAAAAAGTCCATTGTGGTCATTAGTTTAATAAACACCTGTGAACCTATGAACCTATAAGGACACACAGTACTTACAGTCAGTCAGTGTAGGTTTTGTGCTCCTGACTTTGTGACAACAAAAGCTGTACAATACTGGGAAGAATGAACATACATTGGTGCAAGTTGAGCAACAGTTGTCAAATATTTGGGTCTCTGAAGCCAAGATAATATTCTATTGCTGCAAGGGGTGTTTGTCTATAATTTCTTTAAAAGACTGTTGGTGTATGTGTCTTTCTCACACAATGTTGCATATTGCTTGGTATACCCATGCACACAAGATGTGCAATGCAGTCGCCAGTGTGACATGAGACTGGTAATCATGCAAAATGTGTGGATAATCATGGATGCAAACATATTCCTTACTAAGGCAACAGCATACAGAACATTGTCCCATGCCCCCCCCCCCCCCACAAGAAAAGCCGTAGTAGTCCTCATGGGAAAGACAACTTTTTTTCCTATGGCATTATCCTTATCCCTTAAAACATTTTTGTGTGAAAAATTTGCAAAACTTTTTGTAACAGGAATCACCAACCATATAGTGACACAGAAAATAGGAGGGTGCCAACATTATTACCTACCTGCACATTCATAGACATACTGACACAAGTGAGTCTAAGGATTAATGGCTGGATTTGAACAGGCTACCTAAGATCACAAGGTATAGAATACTGCCTGGATAGCATGCACCAAATGAGATGATGTTTTTTACAGTTGTGATGGTGCACATTTGAATGGACAACATCACCATTCTTTCAAGTATTGATGTTCTTCTCAAAATGTATGAAAGATGGTTGAAGTGTACAGTAAGACTACACAGCTACACACATTAGAAGCCTTCTCTATACAACACAACAGACAAACACACAGTAGTCAGTCACTGCTGGATTCAAACCTTTTCCCTCTGTATCTGCACAGTTTAGGGAGAACAATATCAACAGCCAGTGCTACCAGATAATTTATAACCCATCGTCATGTAGTTCACTTTTGATAGCATGATGTAAGCATTGGATTTCCAAAACTGGGTATTGCCTGGGGTAATACAAATTTATAGGGTAGCCCTCTGCCAGTCATGGAAGTTTACATAAGTAGTGTTGTCACGGTCACAACTGTTCATGACAGTATACACAGTCATGTTAATTAACCAATGTTAAATTCAAATTCCCTACCTATCTAATTACACATTCTGTAGACAGAATTTGCAACAAGTATGACAGAAGAAGTCTGAGTTTTAAGAGCAAACAGTGCACTTTTGACAGGATGACCTCATCAGTGTCTTGCAAAGATGACATTTGTGTTAAAAGTTGGGCAAACTACAAAGGGAGCTGTATCCACAATTAAAGTTTTCTCCTGAATGGAAGTGTACACAGTGCATATGTTGTAGAAGTTTTACTTCCCTGACACTAGAACCAAACACAAGTTCACCACTGTTAGACTAAAACCACCCAACTAATTACACCATCTAGAGAACACAGTATTAACTGCAATCCCCACAGAAGAGCGTCTATGTTACCTTATCATACAATGAAAATAGTGAACACTATTTCATTGTACTGATAATGTCTAAACCACAAAATATCGAACATACGGAACAGCAAATTTTTTCCAGGTAAAAAAATTTGCTGCTCCGCAAAAAAAAAAAAAAAAAAATGTAAACACAAAGATAAGTGGGGGGCTTTGCCCCCCACAACCCCCTACTTAAATATACCAACTCTGAGATTGCACCATAGTGGAGGAAATGGCAAAGTCCTGAAAGCGGCCCACCAAATGTTTTCCCTGGGGAAAAATTTGATGTTCTGTGTCTTTGCTATTTTGCTTTCACTATTTAGTCGATTCGATACGCTAATATAGATCCCCACAGAAGAAATCTATTACAGACAGAAAGTGCTCTTTTGACATTGTGACCTCATCAATGTCTTGCAGAGATGTTTGTGGTAAAACTGGTATAAGTGGATGGTAGAATACTTGCCCAGGTTACATTCTTCCCCATCTGGAAGTTCATGCAACACATCGGTTCAGGAAGCTATATGCACCTGATATGGCAGCCACAAACAAAAGCTCATCACTGTTGGAGTTGAAGGAGTTGAACCTCTGACCTATCAAGGTTACATAACCTAGAGAACACAGTATTAGCTGCAAGCACCATGGGAGAAGTCTTTTGCTGAAGGGGAGAGAGTGCACTTTTGCAGAAAGGATGTTTCTATTAAAAATCGGAATAAAGTAGAGAGGGAGCTGTGTCCAAAGTTATATTTATTTTCCTGAATGGAAGTGAACACAGCACCTTTGAGACTGAGGTGTTACTTACCTGCCACTAAAACTGTCAAATAAAAACAAATTACAACACAGGAGGCTCAGATGCAAAAGTTTACTAGTGTACACCAGGAGGCAAAAAACCATACAAGTACAGAGTTTTGTCTGACATGATGCAGGAAGTACATGATTTTATATAGTCTTTACATTTGAGCTGTGCCCACCTTACTGACGTGGTTAGTCACAGGGCACCTACATCACTATGGTCTACAATATTCTATTCATAAGAAAAAGCTGATGTTATACATTTTAAAAGTTTTCCCATGGGAATAATACAGCCTTGCAAAGCACCTGGTTCATTATAATGTCTTTCTGTAAATGTTGCTTTTCCTCAAGGATTCAGGCCAGCTCGAATACAATGGCCGTTTTTTTCTGATAATCTGCTTCTCTGTTCTTCCCGAAGCAGCTGTGTCTTATCTTCTGATATACTCACAAGGTCAATTATCTCAGAGGAAGAAACAAGAATATTCAATGCCTTATACATTTAATTTTGCCGACCCAGCAGATAATCATTGATGAGAGACATAAACTTGCTGGGCTAGCTACTGCCAGGGTCAGAGTTCAAACACACTGCAGTTTCAAGCTTCAAGCCACTACATGTAAAATCATTCTTATTGCCATATTGTAAATAGAATAAAATGCATTATATACTACTTGCTTTTAAACTAGCACTTTATACATGTTTAAATACATATTTTTCTAACATCTCCCTCCTTTTAATACCTTTTATTCTATTCTGAAACATAAACAATGTTATATCATTTCCTAGCCTTCTCCTTTAAGGATTTTTAACTAGGCAAGTCATTTAGTTTATATTTCGGAACAAGTTTCATCTGGAATCAATAGGTTCAATTCAATGTCTTGATACAAGGTTTCAATTACAGATATATCAACAAAATCTTTTACTAATCTTTTCATACAGGGAATCCCGCAACAGACACATGCTCCCAATAGGAGCAGACCAACACAAATAGCAATCAAAATATTCATTAGGATAGAACCCCACCCACCAAATAGACTCTGGAAAAAGTTCGTCAGTGGGTTTGGGCCTGGTTCAGTCATGGCCGATACCTGCTGTATTACCTCTAGGTGGTCGTTAATTTCATGTCGATTGTCTGGTATATACGCACAGCATTCTTCTTTGATAAGCGTGCAAGTACCACCTCTCGCCGCCAGGGTGAAGTCGAGAGCCATTCGATTTTGTAGTACAACAGTTCTCATTGCATTCAGTTCATCAGTCACTAGTTCGAGAGCAGAAAAAGTTGCGTTACTCATTACTTCGAGAAGCTTTGACAGTTTTCTCAACTCCCAGATCGATTTGACTGCTCCGTATGCTGGAAGTATCCCAGCCCAGGATATAACACTGTCACTCAAGTCCATATGAGTCAATTTTTCTTTATTTTTCACAGAATGATGGTCCTTCCAACCAGCTTCGATTTTTCCCATTGGATTTACAGGTTTTCCGATAGGATCCTCAGATTTTTGGGCTATATCTCTTACATTTCGTATCTTACCTAGAGGTAATTCTGCAGTATGCCTTATAGCTGGAACCAGATAACCCAAAAAACAACTGCCGGACCAATTCTCAGGTAGCCATTTGTATGCATTTTTTCCCACAAATAAAATAACAGTTTTTTACTTTGGTACTGATATGGGTTAGCTCTGAATGAAACATTTTTTTGTCTATAACAGACAACTGTTTATGCATGACAGGATTTCTCTGCACTTCACTTAATGTTGTTTTCATTAAGCTTAAATATGAATCATAATTTGTGCTACAAAGAGTGCTTTTATCTTTAGTCTTAATATAGCATTTATAAGATACAGTTATGTTACAGTTACTCCAACCCACTTGGAGTGTATCGTTCTTATAAAAACATACAATTCCCCTCTGTGTAATAGGCAAATACAATGCAATTTTGTCCTGTGATTTTACAGAACCTGTATCGAAAAGTAAATTCTCCCAAGTCTCATTTATCCCCAAGGGGACAGCGGACATCAACAATCCTCCATATGCTGTTGGTATGGCAGTACAAACCCAGCAATTTGAAACGTTTATAGTCTCTACATATACACGCTTCATAGCTAGGTATGTGTTAAAGTTTGGATGCCAGTCTATAGATAGTTCATTACATTTCTCTACTTTCACCTGTGTGGTTATATGTAGGAAGAACCACAACAAAAGGAAAGTCAACACAATCATAGTCAATAGATGCATAGTTAGCAAGATGATTAAACAATATCTTCGAGGTTGATCTGTGTTTTTACTCATTTTGCTCTTGGTCATCCTGCCTTAATTGTGTGTCAGTCACAAAATGTTTAACGTTTTTGTATTTTTAGCTTTCTGTTCCCTTCGGTTTACCTCCTCAATCCACCTGTGTGCTTGAGGAATGCCTAATCGCCGTTGCTTTTTTGCCTGACCTTCTGCGTCAGATTTAAGCTGTTTTAAAAGTTTAACTAATGAGATCTTGTTTAATTTACCATCAAATCCGTATTTATTAACCCATTTTGTATAATACCTTACATTATCAGCCCGTTGTAATTGCATATATTTTGCGTCATCAGTTAGGGGCGGATCTCGCGATTTTTTAGTGCACTGATTTCCCATTGTAAAAAATGTTACGTAACCCTTTTTTCACCACGTGGTATTTCAGCTCCTTACACAGTTTATCTAGAATAACTGCCTACCTTATTCTGTTTCCCTGATCTCTGACAAAAATATACAGTAATTTCCTTATGTCCCTGATCTGTATAACAAATCTCTGACAATGACATTTACTGTAACCTAGTCCCTGATCTAAAACAGAAAAAAGGCAAATATTTCCTACCTGAGCCTCCTGGGTCGACCAGTTCGAAACCGCTCTTCGGCCGCAGATCAGAAAGTGGCCAGCCTCTTAAAACGACAATTCAGTTGGAGGTCTTTGTGCTTCAAGAAGAACCGTTTTGGTAACTTCTCCTGCGCAGTATTCGACCACCGATACACTCTGACCTGCAGCTAACCAAGGGAAATCCGGCTCGAAGGACCAAGCTGTCAAATAAAAACAAATTACAACACAGGAGGCTCAGATGCAAAAGTTTACTAGTGTACACCAGGAGGCAAAAAACCATACAAGTACAGAGTTTTGTCTGACATGATGCAGGAAGTACATGATTTTATATAGTCTTTACATTTGAGCTGTGCCCACCTTACTGACGTGGTTAGTCACAGGGCACCTACATCACTATGGTCTACAATATTCTATTCATAAGAAAAAGCTGATGTTATACATTTTAAAAGTTTTCCCATGGGAATAATACAGCCTTGCAAAGCACCTGGTTCATTATAATGTCTTTCTGTAAATGTTGCTTTTCCTCAAGGATTCAGGCCAGCTCGAATACAATGGCCGTTTTTTTCTGATAATCTGCTTCTCTGTTCTTCCCGAAGCAGCTGTGTCTTATCTTCTGATATACTCACAAGGTCAATTATCTCAGAGGAAGAAACAAGAATATTCAATGCCTTATACATTTAATTTTGCCGACCCAGCAGATAATCATTGATGAGAGACATAAACTTGCTGGGCTAGCTACTGCCAGGGTCAGAGTTCAAACACACTGCAGTTTCAAGCTTCAAGCCACTACATGTAAAATCATTCTTATTGCCATATTGTAAATAGAATAAAATGCATTATATACTACTTGCTTTTAAACTAGCACTTTATACATGTTGAAATACATATTTTTCTAACAAAAACCACACACACGCACACACGCACACACACACACACACACACACACACACACACACACACACACACACACACACACACACATACACACGCACACATGCACACACGCACACACGCACACACGCACACACACACTCAAGTTCATCTATCTAGTTACACTGTCTAGAGAACACAGTATTAGCTGCAAGTCCAACAGGAGAAATATGATTTTAGCAATGAGAAAATGCTTGCACTACTAAAGCTCCACTGGTTGGAACACGTTACTGTGTATCAGTTTATTTTGGGACAAATGAATGTGTGTGTATGGTCAGGTCAATATAACAGCAGTGTACTTGTTCCATGTAATGACACACTTTTGCTAATATCTACTGTCATTCATTTCCATTGCATTTATTTGAGGGATATGTACCTGTTTCAAGGTATAGTATGTCAGTCAGTCAGAACTGTATAACACTGGATTATCAGGCAAGCTTTCCTACCAGTTCATTCCAAGACGATTGCATGGAAATAGTAAAGATTTAGACTATCACTGTCACTTGCCTTGTCTCATGCTTGCACAATGTGCATTAACAATAAAAACAGGCACTTCTTAAAAATGATAGTGCACTTCAAAATAACAGTGATGGATTATGTGTGAAAAGGTTACACACCATTGTAACATAGTTGCAAGTATAATCTTTGGAGGGCAGACATACTTTAACAGATTGATCTGAGGCAGCATCACTCTGAAATCCAAATAGATTGGTTTCAAAATTCAGTAAAGACATACAGAAGTTGTACAACGCAATTAAAGAATTATTTTTTGTAAATAATGTTTTCCTCTCTGCATGAAGCACAGCATTGGCAAACTCACTTGCACTACAGATGGCAAATTATTAGTGCTGCAGTATGTATTATTTGCTATTGTATGTATATTCAATTGTTCTTCATGTACTCTGCTGCTCATGTATTGTTCTGTGGAGCTTTAATCCCCAGGCCTCCACTGAAAAAGGACCTGTGTCCAGTTGGAATTTCCCGGTAAACAAATGTAAATAAATAATAATAAATAGTGAATGCACAATCATATCTTGAGATGTTGAACTTAAAATGGGAATTATCAGTACTCTGTGGTACTCTGTGCCAAACTTTGCACAAATATGCAGTAGACGCATACAGCTATGTCTGAATGAACTAGATGGAATATAGAACAGATATGTGTTATGGAGATGTTTCAGGTGTCCTGATTTACACATTTGTCATGACAGTTGCAGTTCTTCAATTCTTCTATGTATGCTACATGTATATTACGATACACATGAGGAACCAAGCATGTTCTTGCTGGTGGAAACATGTCTTTTGGAAACAGTGTTGAATCAAGAATGTTTATTTGATGACACAGAAGGAGTGGGAAAAGGTGGACAGTTTGTGACAGGAATACACATACAGATATGCTTAGAGAGTAGTTTATAATTCATTTCTGTATATATTTATGTTATGTTACTATTTGTTTTATCATCATACTTATTTAAGCAAGATCTGTACAAGGCAGTGTTCACAATAGGGAGCAAGTACATTAATATAGCAGCAGGGTAATATTTTGTTAAGAAAATGTATAGCCAGCAATTACAACTACAGATGTCATACAAAATGTTCAAAACACTTTGGCATTCATCTAGATTCAAAACTTGACAGTATCCCAAGTAAAAGCTACAGACCTGAGTATTATCTAACCACACCACCAGACCTGAATCCAGTATTGGGCACCTAGGCAGTCACCTAGGATTCACTGGTTTGGGGGACCCACTGGCAGGGAGGCTGCCACAAAAATATACATTTCTTCTTTAAGGACACATGCAGACCCTGTCATTAATAGTGTCTGTAGTACAATGCATCCACATTATACTGAAATGGCACACAAAATTTAAACAAGCATGGATTATGATGCTGTTGCCATTCTGGATGGATACAGAGGAACCCATTCTGAAAGTTGTGTGTCTGTGTGTATACAATGTCCCAATTAGGCACTGCAGATTCAATAAAGGACACTAGCACCTGACTCCTCTACACCAACTGCCAAACTGTTGAGTTTTAGTGTATTTTCATAGTCTGTTGAGCTTCTGTGCATTTTCAAAGACAGTTGAGCTTCTGTACATTTCAAGTAATGTTGACTTAGGAGGAAAGAGAACTGTTGTGTTGCTCATTCTATGTCTGTTTTCAATATTTAACTGTATTGTTTAACAAATGTCCTTTATCAAAGTTTATGGTATCAGTCTTGCAAGGTGTGTTAGTTTTGTGCAGAAGGCTGTGGGTTCTACTCTCACACCATGTACATGGAGTGCTGATATTATAGTGGGAGAATGGGGTGCTGTCCTCCTGAGTGTGTCCTGCTTTGGATGAGATGCCTAGTAACTATGAACCTGTTGCCACTTTGACAGCCATCCTTATTGCACTACGGCCAGCTTACCCCCTTTTTAAATGTAATATGTGCAGTTTATTCTTCAATAGCAACAGGCACTGAATTTGTACTCGAAACACTGAAATTTGAAATTGTTTGCCAGCAGCAACCTCTTGTTTAATGTGGCATTATTCAGATGACATTTGCTTCTGCAGAGACTGTGTATATTGACTGATATTGGTGGATTGTAATGACAGATGTTTGAGTGGTCTTTTGTGGTTGAAATGTTCTGTTATGGGTGGTTTTGTCCTTATTGCTTCATACATTTTGTTTCACCACTTACTGGAAAAATGTTCAAACCTACACATATAAAACACATGCTAACAAGTGGTGTTTTATAAAAGAGATATAATTTAATACAATCAGGATGTTGCATCAAAGAACACATGTATGTATGCATGGTCCAAAAAATATGTGCAAAGTGCCTATGGTTTGAAAACCACCCAAAGGTAAACTTAATCTGCCACTGGCCAGATGCATTTTATTTGAATGTGGATTTCAATGCCATTTCGATGAATTTGAGTTTCAATGACAGAGGAGATTACTGTTCGTGCTAAGTCTGTTTTCACTGTGAGCCTACATTGTTTTGTTTAGTAAATGGCTGTCAGTGTTTGTGCTATAATATTTGAAATAAAAGTTTTAAACATCTCTAATCATTGCAGAAGTAAAGACAAAATAGTATGCACAATGACAGGTTTGAACAGTGTTTATGGTAACTGGAGAGAAATAATCAAATAATGCGACACTGTAATGCCCAGGCAAGAAGCTTGATCCATTACTCAGCCTAGGGCCCCACTTGTCCATGATCTGGATTTGCAAACCACGTAGGAACCCCTACTTCACAAAGTTCCAATATTATAACAGATTGCAGAAAAAGGGAATGCATGTATTTCTCTTAATTACCTTCATGACAACTGTGTGCGGTGCATTCATCTTCAACTTTCAACAGAAGATTACCCTTGCTAAATAGAGCTAAGCATAGTAGCATGATGGATGCTAGAGTAATGTGGCAGAAAGCAAGAACTCACAAGATTTTGCCATAAGCTGTGTACTTCCATTTAGCCTGAATTGCATTTGGAGCTCAGTGTCAGGCATTGCACAAATACAGAGCAAGAAGATGAATAACACAGAAGTGAAAGGATACATAGAGGAAAGGGAGGCAGGGACCAAGTTGTTTCTGACAGAAGCAGGATAATGGAGGCTCATAACAATATGTAGGCAACAGTTACAGTGTACTAAAAGTGGTCAGTAACATTTAGCTAAATATCTGGATTAGAACCCTTGAAATTCAAAAATCTATCTATAGAGCTGGTCATTATCACATCACAAAGGAATTCCTACTTCACACACAGTTTAAATAATGCAAGTGAAGGACATTGACAAATTACTGAAGCAAAAGGGGTGTACAAAGAGAGATGCAGATATAAATAGCAACATTGTTTTTTCAGGAACATGCAGACCATCTGTATGACATGTTACTCTTACTTATTTCTTCATTATTAATCTGTCATGCTCTGTACAATAACGTGCTTACTACGGACAGCAAGAAGGGGTAAGGCAGTGCAACCAACATTGACATAAACAGGATAAGGGTGACTGACTAATTCTCCCTGTTGGGGATGTGATGTTTTTGTAAATGCTTTTTGCTGCATTATTCAAATGGCATGTTAATGAAATGTTGTAAATAGGGATAAATGCAGACATTTGCAGTTAACTATATAACAGGAATCTAAAATGTCTTTAAGTAATAATTTGACATACAGCTGTAATCAAACCCATGACACTAATGAAAAAACATCAGTCTACAAAAAATCATTTATCTCAACGTGCCACATATGAACTTCTAGTTAACTAGTTCCAGCAGCCTACGAACTTTAACAATAACAGTTTCAGAGAAGTGCCTTTAGTCTGCCTTTACTCTGTATCCCCATAGAGCAGCTGATTTAAACACATTTGTGTGAAAGTAATATGACTATTACAGCTGAAATTTATTTTTTCAGCTTTTGGCATAAAAACTTATATGGCATTCTCTGTCACTCAGTATTAATGTGTGATACCAACCTTCACACAAATGCTGAGGACAAAAGTGAAGGCTTTTTGATGGGGCATTTATAGCCATGTGTTCTGTGTATGATTCTGTTATTTTATCAGATTAAATGTGTGAAAAAAGTGGTTGATAGGACATTGGTGAAATTGTGCATGGCAAGTAGAGGGTATGACACAGGGGAAGAATATAGGTTGTTGCAGCAGGTTGGTGGGATAGCACCATAGCCATCCACTTCTTCAGAACATACATATAGTCTTACTCACATAATTTCATGACTTTGGAGAGTCACCAAATCAAGACAAAGTGGAGAGCTATGCATGGGGCATACATTTTTTGTGGGGCAGGTTTTTTGTTGTTGGAGAGAGAGCAATGTTAGAGAAACTCCTTAGGAATGAGAGCATGAGGTATGTAGCATAGGTTAAGTAGCAGTTACAGACATACAGGACATACATGACATGGAGGAAACCATAATTGGGGATAAGCAGGGGACCATAGATGCTACTCCATGTCCAGCTTGAGAACAATGAGCATCTAATCCTCACTTTCAGAACTGTCATCACTGTCTCCTGTGTCAGATGCTTTGGTCAGTGCCACATATGGCATCATTTTGGCAATAAGATGCAGGACCTTTTCAATTGTGCTAATTCAGGCACCAAGGGCCGTGTCTGTAATGCCCTTCACTAGCACTGTCAGCTCTTGATGGATGACAAAATCACCACTTCCAACACTACCACTGCATAATCATTCGGGCCACAGCTACCTGATGCAGGTGGTACAGATAGGGCATGAGTTATGGAGGCAATACTGAAAGGTTGAGTACCAGATGTTCTGGATGTCTACTGCCTGTGATGGTGCTGCCACAGCCACCTGTAGAAGTATGGTGGGCTGAACTGCAGGGTTGGTCTACCTCCCTGAGCTGATGGTCATTTTATTTCAGAATCAGTGTATAAAAAAAAATATATATATATATATATATATATATATATATATATATATATATATTAAGAGCGATAAGGTGGGGATATACAAAAATGAGCAAATTAGATGAAAGGCATGTGAGATTATATAATTATTTTAATATATAAACCAATATGAGAAATACATAAGAACACCTTGACCACATCCATATATGATGGGGAGACATTAATGGGTGATAAAATCGGGTCTATATCAGCATATCAAATGCTGAAAACACCGAATGCAATTTCATCAAACTGAAATGTTCTAAATCTGAAAAGAGCGGACAGAACATTTATTTCTTTCTCAGGGAAAGAAATCAGTGTACCGTGCAAAAAAAAATGCTTTTTTAATACTTTAAACACTAATAGAAGTGGGGGGGCTTCACCCCCACACACCCCAACATGGGGGGCCATGCCCCTCCACACATCCCTACTTAACTATACCAAATCTGAGACCGCTCCACAGTGGAGGAAATAGCAAACTCCAGTGATGGCCCACCGATTTCTTTCCTAGGGAAAGAAATCGATGTTCCATCAGTTCACTATTCTCAGACTTCAAACATTTTAATACAATGAAATCAAATTCGGCATTTTCAACATTTGAAATGTTGATAGGAACCCATAAAATCAATCACAATAGTATGATATAACTAATAGAATCATGAATTTCACTGCGCCTTATCAGGTATCTGCTAAGTTTATAATTGCATTTGACAAACTTTAATTGTTCATGTCATGCAGTATTCCAGTTACTATCTTTTAAATAATATCCTGTAAAAAAAATCTAATGTGTGTTTCTGAATATTAAAGGTGTGCCTGCTGAAGATGATATACAGTGATGGAATAAAAATACTTCTCTGTCTTGCATTCAGACCTGATGTATACTAACTACATGCCTTTTAGAGGTGAGTTAGTCTTTCCTGATGTGCCTCACAGTTTTCTACTTTCTCTACTACAGATGTAATGTAGACAAAAGAAAAACTAGGTATTTGAAAGCATGATGAATAACTGATCTGGCTGGCTAATTAATGCCATATCATAAACAGTTGATGGGTCATTATACTTATACAACTGGGGGGTGTTGCAGTCTTAAATTCATCCTCCCATTAGCTTAGTAGTAGTGACAATATTGGTCCCCAGTGCATGGGGTGTCAGTTGCACTGGAGAAGCCTTGGTCAAGCTATTCCAAGCTTTAGCCTTATACTGAGACTTGGTATATTCCCCCTGCAGTAGCCACTGGCTAAAACTCCTCATGAGGACTGATAAAAAAAAATCCTGGACTCCTCAACACCCCATCCTTGTACTTTAAATGGAACACCATCCTTATCATCATAGGTCATGTCTGCAGCAGTCAAGGTAGAAATATGGGTCTGAATTGCCATCCAGTCCAGATCTCACTTCTAACAGCATGTACATTTAGATGCATAGCCTTGCCAGTCGCAGTTGCAAGACTGGAAGCACAGCAATGGCTTGCCAGACACATTGCCACTGAATAAATCAAGAAGGACAGAAGGTGGCAAAAATAGAAATGAGATTTTGCCATGTGCGATACTCAAATGTTGAGACGTTCTGTTTTTAAACATTGATAAACTTTATGCTGTTGGTTATAATCTTGGTTGTTTGGAGGAAAAGTAGTATAACTTTTGACATTTTAGCCTGCTGGAAATTACACACTAATAAGATTGAGCTGTACCACCTGGAAATCAAGCTCAAGATAAGAAAAACAGATAAAATGTTAAACTTTGGTCATTAACTGTGATTGTCACAGGAGAACTTACTTTTTAACATGATAATGAGATGTATAGTATATTAAGACTAAATGGAGAAATACTTAACAAATGACTATAAGTCTGTAACTATTTAGTCATGCGACTTCATCTCTAAGTAAAAGACAGTGCTTGTGCTTGTAAATGCATGCACAGATATTGTGCACATCATACCTATGCATGTGCATTTCTATACTATTTATCACCATTTTCATGTTTAATATACTTTACTCACATTTTATTGGGTCTCTGTATCAAAAGGTAATGATGCATTAGTTGCATTAAACATATGTATGATACTCACATGCATTAACTGTGACATTCCTAATCAAAATGTTGTGTCAAATGGCATTCTAGCTCTATCTGTAAAAGTATCTGTCAGCTGGATTAAAGCCTGCAGCAGCTGCCCTCTTTCTTTAAGCTTACTTTGCTTATACCTTGTGCCACAGGGTAATTAGCTGACATGTGGAGTTTATTCCCAGAGTACTCTCCAGAGTGCTTATAGCCCTGCAGCAGTGCTAGGATTACTTGTGCTACAGAAGGCAGCCCAAATAAAAATTTTCTCTTTTTTCTTAGGAAGTAAACTGTGTGAGTGCACTGCCTAGGGGAGAGCAATTGCAAAAGACTTAAAGAAAACACAGGAAAACATAAAACAAAAATTACACCAATCAAGTGATGTATCTAGCAATGCCCAGATCAAGCAAATCACAGTGACACATTTATCCTTCTCACTTCTCCTTGCCACATCAGAGCTTTAAATTCCAACACATATTATCAGGACTGTAGTTAATGACAAATAATGGGAAAAGGGACAGACAACAGCTCAGATGTTGCTAGCAATAAGGAAAGTAGTTGAGTTTCAAACAGCAACACGATAATATAACAAAAAGTGTGCAGATAACGTATTCAGCCCCGCTCTTTAAAATATTACATAACTGCACCTACAGCATGTGTTATAGAGAAGAGAACCTGACAGGTGCATTTGCTTCACTGAGTACTATCTAGAGTGCTGCTGTCTGCATACTGGTGCCAGGCTTGTTTGTAATACAGAATGCAGCCCAAATTAAATGTTTCACATTTTCCTTAGGAACTGAATAGTAGTTCTCTTGTAGGGACTGCTGACAGTACAGAGTGTGTAATCCTAGTGGTGCACAAATGATGAAGTAAAAAGAAAAGTATATAACATGAAACAAGTAGTTTAAATGTACAGTTTGGATATTTAACACATTTGTTGTCTTGCAACATGAACAGATGTAATCATAGCTTCACAGATTGTTACTAGGCTACTGAATGAGGGAGGGGTGCTTTCTAAGCCTAGCCAAGTTCTTCTGAAAAAATAATGATGTCCTGTATATGAATATGACATTAAAATCCAGGCATTTTTAAGCTACCTCTGTCCATAAGGGACATGGGTGCCAGGCCCATCTTAAATTTCCTATTCCCCATCCACTGGTCTAGGTTGCACTTAAACTGGGTAATAGATGAACTCAGCATCACACGGATGGGAAACCTATTCCATAAGAGGGGAATATATGCTCCTTACATATCACTATGTGCACAGGAAATACTCTGGATTAGAACCCCAGGACAGCATGATAATCCCAAGACACACTAAGATTCTTATCAGTATGTGCATAGACACACATACAGTGAAAATAAAAATGAGGTTGCATATACTCAAGATGTGACACACATCACACATTACAGGTGCAACAGAAGCAAGTTCTGAACTCTGTCCTCTGTAATTTGCAGTTAGATGTGAGCATGGCTGTGATACTGCAACAGGGGAGATAGTCTTTCCTCACACAATATAAAGTTAAAAAAAACTGAAGACTGCAGCCCCTTTCTTTTCTTCATTTTGTGAACATGCGACTGAGTAAAAGGCAGTGCTTGTGTTTGCAAATGTATTTCAGATGCATGCAGTTGCATAACCTGAGTAAGACATGTTGGTTAGTTTATATACATACTTCACAACACATATTGTCATAAATATATATTGTCATAAACATGAAATGCGAGAACTTTCTATACTATATATATATATATATATATATATATATATATATATATATATATATATATATATCACTATTTTCATGTTTAATATACTTTACTCAAATTTTATTGGGTCTTTATATCAAGAGGTAATGATGCATTAGTTGCAATAAACATAGGTATACTCACGTGCATTAATTGTGACTTTCCTAAATCAAAATGTTGTGTTACAAGGCATTCTAGCTCCCTCTGTAAAAGTATCTATCAGCTGGATTAAAGCCTGCAGCAGCTGCCCTCTTTCTTTAAGCTTACTTTGCTTATACCTTGTGCCAAAGGGGTAATTAGCTGACATGTGGACTTTATTTCCAGAGAACTCTCCAGAGTGCTTATATCCCTGCACCAGTGCTAGGATTACTTGTGCTACAGAAGGCAGCCCAAATTAAACTTTTTTCTTTTTTTCCTTAGAAAGTAAACTGTGTTTGTGCACTGCTTAGTGGAGAGCAATTGCAAAAGACTTAAAGAAAACACAAGAAAACATAAAACAAAAATTACACCAATCGAGTGCTGTATCTAGCAATGCCCAGACCAAGCGAATCACAATGACACATTTATCCTTCTCACTTCTCCTTGCCACATCAGAGCTTTAATTTCCAACACATGTTATCAGGACTGTGGGTAATGACAAATAATGGAAAAGGGACAGATAACAGCTCAGATGTTGCTAGCAATAAAGAAAGTAGTTGAGTTTGAAAAAGCAACACAATGATGTAACAAAAAGTGTGTAGATAGTGTATTCAGCCCCCCTCTTTAAAATATTACATAACTGCACCTACACCATGTGCTATAGAGAAGAGAACCTGACAGGTGCATTTGCTTCACTGAGTACTATCTTGAGTGCTGATGTCTGCATACTGGTGCCAGGCTTGTTTGTACTACAGAATGCAGTAATAAATACTGATATTGTGATACTCCAGAACGCAACACAAGTGCACTGTAGTTGGTGAAGCAGACTTCTTTCTTTATTGCACTCTGGTACCTCGGCCTTCGCCTTCTCAAGGAATACATTCATCTTGCATATCACCACACCTTTTATATCCTTAACCATGTGAAATTAACATAATTAAATGCAATCAAACAATTAATTAAACCATTCAACAACCATTAAGTGAACCTATTTAAATAACTTGATGAACATTGCTAAGAACATTATCAAATACATTATTCCCATATATTAATGCCTAAAAACTTCAAAAAAACTTTTTAAATAAACATTGAGTACAAAAAAGCATTTTTTATATACTTTAACACTGATATAATGAATGAAATTTAATTCTTAACATTATAATGAATAATGAATGAAAATTTAACTCTTAACATTACAATGAATAATATATAACCCCATGTATTACTCTATGAATCCATGCCAAACAATATATGTAAATATACTTTTTGTAAATATAGTTTTAAATATTAGATTTTTAATTTTTCTTTTATTTGATTAATTATGAAATTGTAAATTTATTTTGTTTTTGTTTTTGTTTTTGCCAAAAATTGTCTTTACCTTAATGCTTTCTAATGTACAACGTTCATATTTCAAGGTTCATACCATTGGGAAAGTGAGTTTTATAATTCAGAATAAATTTGGACTCCATTTCCAATAGTCTATTATGAAATCCTGCATCGCCCTCTGCATTTATTGGCCTTCCTAACACACAATATATAAATCCTTCTGATGTCCCCTTATGGAAGTCCACAAAATGTTTAGCCACAGGGCTCTCCAGTCTTTTATGCCTGATGTCGCCCAAATGTTCCATGATTCTCAATTTTACTTTTCTGGTAGTTTGACCAATATACCATTTTTGCTTGCTACAACCACACCCTATGATATACACTACTCCTACCGAGTTACAATCATAATATTCTAAAGCTTTGTAACTCACATTGTTGATCTTTGTACCATCTAAATTCCTGACTTTGCTGCAAATTTTACACCTGCCACATCTATATGTCCCTACCTTTTCTGTTCTGGTGTTTTCTCCCAAACTGTGCCTAGTGTTCAAAATCTCTTTTAAATTGGTTAAGGATATAAAAGGTGTGGTGATATGCAAGATGAATGTATTCCTTGAGAAGGCGAAGGCCGAGGTACCAGAATGCAATAAAGAAAGAAGTCTGCTTCACCAACTACAGTGCACTTGTGTTGCGTTCTGGAGTATCACAATACTACAGAATGCAGCCCAAATTAAATGTTTCACTTTTTTCTTAGGAACTGAATAGCAGTTCTCTTGTAGGGACTGCTGCCAGTACAGAGTGTGCAATCCCAAGCGGTGCACAAATGATGAAGTAAAAAGAAAAATATATAACATGAAACAAGTAGTTAAAATGTACAGTTCTGATATTTAACAAATGTGTTGTTTTGCAACATGAACAGATGGAATCAAAGATTGTTACTAGGCTACTGAATGGGGGGGGGCTTTCTAAGCCTAGCCAAGTTTTTCTGAAATAATAATGATGTCCTGTATATGAATATGGCATTGAGAGCCAGGCATTTATAGGCTACGTCTGTCCATAAGGGACATGGGTGCGAGGCCCACTGTAAATTTCCTATTACCCATCCACTGGTCTAGGTTGCACTTAAACTGGGTAATAGATGAACTCAGCCTCACATGGATGGGAAGAATGTTCCATAGGAGGAGAAGATATGCTCCTTAAACATCACTATGTTCACAGGAACAACTCTGGATTAGAACCCCAGGGCAGCATAGTAATCCCAAAACACACTAAGAGTCTTATCAGTATGTGCCATAGACACACATACAGTGAAGATAAAAATGAGGTTGCATATACTCAAGATGTGACACACATTACACATTACAGGTGCAACAGAAGCAAGTTCTGAACTTTGTCCTCTGTAATTTACAGTTAGATGTGGGATGGCTGTGATGCTGGCAACAGGGGAGATAATCTTTCCTCATACAATTTAAAGTAAAAAAAAGCTCCTTTCTTTTCTTCATTTTGTGAACATCATTTCCTTATCTATACTTCTCTAACAAGACTGCTATTGGATTATTTTGAGTTGATATATATTTCAGTGATTACCGTACTTCTTTAGAATTGCATACAGAATGTACTCAGAAGCAAAAACTGTGGTCATAAACAATTCATACAAATGTTAGGAATGTTGGTCTGCTAAGTCAGTCAATGTAGTCACAAACTTACTTATCAGTGTCTTATTGCTGACACACCCTCAGCAAATGAACATCAAAGAGGAGTGATTGTGAAAATATGATTGTTACTGCAGTCAAACTAATAATTCACACATGCAAGCATTTAGCAGGAAACACTTTTCAGTGCTCATCCTTGCAGAGGTGGAGCGTGTGCATGAAATCGTGTAGGTCCTTACAACATATTTCTGCTTATTGCAGTTTTTTGAATTCTTGAATTCTAATGAGTTCACACCTCATTTGCATACCCACTGTTCTGCGATGGCTGAATCTTCACTATATAAAGGTAGTCATGTAGGTAAGGAACTAGTATCGTAGCAGGGGAGACTGTATACAGAGAGTTCGGTACTGCTACTTGACTGGAAAGCATTTTGCTAGTTTCACAATTTACTTTCTGTAGAAAATTATGTATTTTAACCTTAGTTATGTATTGCATTTCAAAATAAAGTATTGCTTTACTGTGAGCATTATTCTCAGTAGCTGTTGGCATAGGCACGTATACCACAGTCGTTTCTTGACTCTGCAGAATTTTTCTATACAATGCTGACATTTTAACAGGAATTTCAATCTTGAATGCTGATTTCTTTGTTCAGAAGACTGTTGTTTACTTAGTATCAAGGACGTTAGTTTCTACATTACTAGCACACACAATTATGTTAAGGCTGTGATATTTACCTGGCTGCCCTCCCCAGAAGTGGATATCACACCAAAAATTGTTAATCATGTTTCCTTGATAGGTGTATATTATTTTTGTTGATCCTGCAATGTAGTACAGAGTGACAGAAATGTTTGTCCTGCTATGAAATTATCATTTTTTTTTCTTTTGCAGTTGGGGGAATCTGTATTAAGTTGTGTGCAGTCATATGAAGCTTTCCTTTTCATGTATTTTGTGTATGATGGATGGAAGCTTTCATGGATATTTTTTTTTTAGTTTAACAATCAGTTTTGTTTTACTTATCTATTTTTCTTTTCTGTTATGTTTCCCCTCTTATAGCGTTATGGCACCCAAGACATCTGCATCCCATAAACTGCTATACATTGATGCTGCCAATGATGGGATCATTCAAGCACTATGTCACCATGGGTTATTTCTTTTAGCGAGAGGCAGGGGTGAGAAGTTTTCCCATGACCATATGTCAGGCAGCTGCAATTGCCCATGAAAGTATGACTACAGGGGTAGTCCTCCTACTGAGTCACCACTGACTGAAACAAGAGTTTCTGTCTACTGTCAGAGATCCAGACAGTTCATCCCAGGGATTGCATAGAATCTTTGATGTCAGGGCTGAACACAAGTGGTGGATCTACTGCAGACCTTCCAGGTATGCCATATAATTAAATAATTGTCATTGTATACATCTATTTGTACATACACACTGGACCTCAAAGATTTGTATGAGATGTGTCTTATTCCGCAGCTGTAAAGACAATTGTTTTTTGTTTCTTCTGTCCTTTGTTTTGTGATGCTTATCATCTGTGTTTCATCTCCCTTTTTTTATTTTTAGGCACATCTGTGTCTGCTTTTGTATGACTACCTGCACGTTAAGTACACATTCTGTACTCTTAACGTACAAAAGGTAGGTGTATCTGTAACTGGAAGTTATTTTCTTTCTTTCCATAAGCATCTGTTACTTTCTAATCCACATTTCACATGACATGCATTTGATCATCATTTAGCCTGTTTCTCATTGTTTAGTGTATTGCTTACTTGTTATCATAGGTGATACGGCTAGTGGCATTGTGGAACTCCTACTGCCTGATATCAGAGTATCAGTATCCTCTGATGATAATGTCGCTGATAAAGAGACACAGTTTGGGGGCGCAGAGGGCCAGTCTGACACTGAGGTTGTACATTCAACATCTGCTGTCCCATTTTAAGCAGAGTCAGTATGCTTATGCATAACTGTGGCACAGTGACCTCAGACATAGGACAGGTTGAGGGTGACAAAGTTGATAAGGATAGTGCGGTTACTCCAGTTGCAGAACTGGTTGAGTCTCCCATAGCCATTGTGAGAGGGAGGTGCCACACAGACAGGTTGGTTGAGGTGCTCAGAGGAGGCCTCCTCTCCACCATCCTGATGTCAGTGTGTCAGTAGAACAGTGTATGTTTAGGGCCATCACAAAGCCAGAGGCACATTCAACTAGGGCACCAGAAGAGATAGTACGAGTACTAAACATTGTACATTCTGTCATATGGGGCTGCCTGAACCATGTGGCTGACTCCTTGGACAAGATGAATGACACACTGGATCAGGCACTTTCTGCAATCGAACATGTGCTGGGGCGGGGCTGCATCTACATGGCCATAGAACTGCTACTTCACCAGGCATTAGCCGGCATGGCTGTGCAAGTTCCTGATCCCATAGTGGCACTACATCCACTGCTGCATCAGTGATTGTGGTGTCCACACCCAGACATGGAATGCCATGTGGGCATAGTCCTGGATATAGTCATTATGACAGCTCATCCAGCAGACATCACTCACATTTAGGAA
Organism: Protopterus annectens; assembly: GCF_019279795.1. Lineage (NCBI taxonomy): Eukaryota > Metazoa > Chordata > Ceratodontiformes > Protopteridae > Protopterus > Protopterus annectens. The sequence goes on from NC_056735.1 coordinate 898,220,556, forward strand.
ACACGCCAAATTCTAGCTAGGGTCATGCAACTACCAGTGCAACTCCTTGCAGAGGTAGTTCTTGTGGCTGGGGATAATGATGCTAATCTGACTAGTCTACTATGCACAGCTCAGACCTGTCTGTAATTCCATGATGTGTTGCTACCACAGTGTTTGATTGTGTTCAAGCACACACACACACACACACACACACACACACACACACACACACACATACATATCTAAGCAGTGCTCTTGAGTGCTATACATATCTTGCTCCTGGCCTTGCAAATTGAACACTTAATGAATACTTTTTTGCTTTACTTGTACACACTCATTTCTTTGGTATCAGGCTTGCCATCCTGTTCCCCTACCTCTAGCATGTGTAAGTGATGATGACTGTGCCTGCCCTTTGCCCATTTCTTTGTGACTTTGGCTTGGGTATATGTCTAATGCACAGACTGGATAGCTAATGCTTGCTTACTCTGAACCTATCTTTAATGTCAATGTATTGCAGAACAAATACTTTTAATCATAGTTCATAATCAGTTGTGAATGATTGCTTCTGTAATTGTTGATCCTCACTGTATTTCTGTCACTGTTCTTATGCTTGCAGTCAAAGTAGATGTTTAAGTATTACTTACTGTTATACTTGTGCAAATGATGCTAACATTGGCCTTGTTTACATACAGTGGACAAATGAAATGCTTGATGCACATTACTGGGTAAAATCCATAACTATATATTGTGAATATCACTCATAAGCTATTACTGACATTACTATACACCAGGGACATGTATCACCTTACTGACATATGAGAATTTTCATAACACAGTAATCGGTTATATAACTATATTGCTTTTTCCATACAGGTTCCACACTTACCTTGGAATTAATGCAGATGCAAGATAACTCATTTGGGGGTTGCCAGTGTCTAATACTAACAAAATACATTTACTGCCTGGTTAAATCAAGGCTGTGCAGTTTGGGAGGTATTGGTTTTAATATTTATATGTGCTAAGGCTGTTATTCCTTAACATTTAGATATTCAGTGTGTGTGCTCTCCTTTGACTCTTAGCCAGAGCCATGGCATATTGTGCATGCCAGTTTATTATTAAAATCTCGACTTTGGAATGTACACCTATGAATTATTCGAACAACAGATGTTTGAATAGTTCATAAAAGTACATTCCAAACGTTCGAATGTTACATTTGGGAATGTACAGGACATCCGCAAATATAACATTTGAAGGGATGTACAGAGATCGCAGTACAGTGCGGTTAGGGAATTGCATCCCTTTCCTCACTGTAGTATGATCTTGGAGTTGGAATATATAGTTAGAGGGGTGTGGAGGGGCGCAGCCCCCCAGCTAAAGTGCTATGTTAGTTGTAGCAGTTTGGGATTTACGGCAAGGGTTGCATTGTTGTTAATTGCCGTAAAATTTCAAATTCAACATTTTCTGCAATTACTGCAGATTTATGACTAACTGAACAGTCATAAATCTGCAGATTTGACATTACTTGACTTTTGGGAACCAATTTATTGTAAATTTAGAGATTTCAGTAGTAAACCATCCATGCCTATGTCTGCCAGCAGCATTTGCAGCTGGTAGTTCTCCCTCAGATTCCTCATTTGTATCTGCTGGAGTTGCTGGCCCTGCCTGTGGTACTGAGAACTGTGGTCCTGGCCCTAGTTGTCCTTGCTGAAGTTGTTTCCTGAGAATAATATTGTGTGGCAGGGAACAAACTGTGAGTATTTCAGCAAAGGTTGCTGGGTCATACTACAGGACACCTCTTGAAGTGTTTAGACATGGGAAGCTTGATTTAAGCAAGGTGAATGCATGTTCTATGATATTCCTAGTCTGAACATGGGCATTACTGTATCCTTGCTCAGTGGCATTGTGTGGGTTTCTCATGGGTGTCCTGAGTCATGGTTCCATTGCATAATCTGCATCCCCCATCCAGAAGATGCCCTTGTGGAAAGTCAACTCTAGGAAGCCTTGTGTACAGTTCACAGGTGTGTCATATGTGTGAGTCATGTAAACTGCCTGGGTTACCTGCACAGACATTGTAGATGATTCATTGGGCATTATGGACAACCTGATTGTTTATAGAGTGGTTTCCTTTTCTGCTAATGTACCTCTTTCCATGTTCACTGGATGGAGCTTTAATTTCTATGTGTGTGCAATTTATGTCCCTGAAAACTTCAGAGAACTGTGTTATTGCCATAAAAGTCCTGCATGGTTCTTGCTCTTTCCTGTGGAGTGCATGGGAAACAATAGACTCCCTTGAATGCTGTAGAACCGTATTTAGAAACCAATGTAATATTCTAAAAGGTGAAGCCTGTGACACCCCTAATACTTCCCCTTTGGAACTCTGGACGGTACCTATCATTAGTAAATGTACAGCTACACATACTTTGTTTCCTCTGGATGGGTTCTCAGTGAATTCCCTGGAGCTTCAGGTGAGAGGGGCAGAGGTCGTGTATTTCCTCTGTTTCCCTGTCCACCTAGTGCCTGTCTATGACTTCTGTGTCATGCAGTCCATCGTAAGTGAAACAGGTTCTGAACGCCCTTCTCCTTCTTGACTAATGTCTGGCAGCAGCGGCATCACGGATTAATGTCTATTGTACATGCAAACTAAAAGATGGCAACAGCAAATGGTAACATGTTTTTTTCTAGGTGTAAAGGTTAGCTGTAATCCAAAGAGTTTTAGATTTCAGGGCAAATGGCTACACTGAGTTTACACAATTATTATATAGATTCCTGAATAGCTCCACCATGTTGGATTGGTTTATTAGCATGTAATTTAGCTATTTTTGCTATAATTAGCATATTCTCCAGTTTAGCCTTGTTTTGCAGCTTCACACTAAGTGTAGAGCTCTTTAATTAATATGAAATAGTACATGGCATACACAATAGCAGCACTTAGCTGTTCATGAATCCAGCCCGTTTTTTTTTCCCTAAGCATTTTTAAAGTTGTTTTTTTCTGATATTGACTAACTAGAGATATTATTTTTAGACAATGAGAAATATGGGCAATTTTCTGACCTTGTTTTTAATTTAGTTGAGAAATTCAGAAAGATAATAGTTATTGAACAAGAAGCCATCTGATATTCTGAGAGTTAGTTCTTTTAGTGGGAGTCAAAGAATAGTGAGATTGAATGATTGAAAATGGAAACTTACATATATTATGTCTGAAACTGCCATTTTTCTGAAAGTGTCAGGAGCAGCGGGTGTCTTGCCTCTCACATTGAAGGTACACAGGGACTTGCTTCCCCGCAGAAAGCAACTTTAAAGGAAAACCACAATGTTTGACATCTATTCTCCTGTATTTTCAGACTTTTCATAATTCCAGAGATCATACTTACAAGTCTCAAAATTACAACTGTAGGCCTACTGAAAGAGAAGGATTTCCATGAAATAGCTGGGTACATTAAAAACATTAATCATAATTACAGATTTTGGAATATAGGCACATTTGCAGCTTAATTTATATGAGTAGTAGGGCGAAAATAGGAAAAATCCAGGAAACTACTGGTCTGCTAGAAAGAATCCTCAAAGAAAGGCTATTGGGATTCCTTGAGAACAGTAAACAAATAGACAACAACCAACATGCGCTTACAGTTGAGGAAGCTGCAAATTAAACTTGCATGAGCTTTGTGACTTAATTACAGGAGAAAATTACAGGAGAGAGTTGTAAATGTGGACCTCATGGATTTCTTTCTGTTAGGCTTTTGATTCAGCTTTTTGTGAAAACTGGAAGGGCTGAGGGTGGGATCAAGACAAAAGAATTTGATTGCTGCATACAATATTTAAATATGAATACTGGAACCCACAGCATAATGAGTGGGACAAATTCAGAAATGAAGGAAGTAAGGATATGATGAAAACGTTTAGCTCTGCATCCTGTATTCTTGTGTACTTGTTTCACATATACCAGTGGCAACAGAGAAAAGGCTCAGTCTCTTTGCTGATGACACCAAGATTGTACAGCAGTGAAAGATGGAGGCGGGAAGAGTGTAAACAACAATTTGGAAATGCTGGCTAAGTTGGTTGAAAGATGGAAGTTGAGGTTCCGTGCAGAAAAACTCTTAAGTACTGCACTGGGAGCATAACATCCTTGGTGTGAAATATCACCAGGTAGTATGAAACTGACATTACATGAACAGCAAAATGAACAGGGTCTATTCATCATACTTGAGCTGTGCCACTTAGAAGATGGTTAGAAAGCAGACGGCAGAATGCTGAGATGTATACTTGAACGTATAGAGTCCAGAAACAATAAAATAATGCTATTGTTCTACTGAGTCCTGGTCAGAGCACAGCATGAAAACTGTGAGCAGTTATGAAGGCCATACAAGGAAAAGGGCGTTCAGTTACTAGATGAAACCTTGAGGTGAGGACTGGAGGGAGAATGATAAGACCAGTGACAAAAGGATCTAAAGCTCTTCCCACCAGAAATCAAAATAAACAGGCAGCATGAATTTACTGCACAGGGTCATGTCAGAAAGGTGTGATGGGGTTGTTCTGAACAGGTATGACTGAGGAGGAGTGAGGTGGGAGGGGGCAAGGGTATTAGCTTATAGGGCCCAACTACTAAACAGATGTGATGGTTGTGGACTTGTGGTATGGGCTTCCGAAATGGGTGATGGAAAATGTATTTATTTATTATTTATTTATTTATATTTGTTTACTGGGGTAGTACACTAGTCAGTTTTGATCAATTTCAAGCTCAGCTTGGGTGAAATACAAAACATTTCACAAATAAAAACTACAGAAATGTAAGCAATAATAGAATAGTTCAGACTAATTACATAGAAAAAACTGTACACACAAATTCTAGTCAGCAAGCATACTGCAATGTACATTCAAGCAGAGTATAATGTACAATATATGCATTAGTTTTTAAAGTGGGTCACTTTTCAGTAAAACTTGAGAGAGAAAAATACATTTGGAAAGGAGATAGGGATTGTGTGTTCGGTGATATGTCCTGCTTTGAAGTGGAAGCATTTGGCTGAGTTTGGAATGTGCTGATTTCCTTTCAGTGAATGGGGTGAACTTTCCAAAGAGTAGGTGCCTGACAGGAGAAAGCATGTGCTGTGCTGTGGAGTTTGGATCTAGGGTAATGAGAGTAGATGGGGGTTGTGAGTAGTGACTGAGGTTGTATGGGGAAGTCTTTTCATGAAGTCTAGCTGCAAAGGTAGTAAATATGTTTAGCTGTAGTTTGTAGAGTTAGCATCCATATAGTAGATTAGAGCTTTGTTCTATGGATGTCTATTTGGCTTTTTCTAGGATCATAGTAGGGGATCTAACACTGTATCGCACCAGCAGCATTTTAAAATCAGAAACAAGACTATTTAGCCACAGAAGAACACTTTTTTTATTTTGTACATTGAATGACCCCCCCCCCCCTACACACATATATACACACACACACACACACACCACCAGAATGCTGGAAAAGTACAGATCTTTGACTGCAAGAAAGCATGGCAGCTGTCTATAAATAAATGTTGTGGTGATTTTTGTTTCTGAGAAGTATATCAACTTTCACAGACAATCGGTCTGCTCCAAAATAAACAAAAACAAAAAACAAAAATAGAATTTCTGACTTGATAAAGATATCTACCGAAACAAATTATGCCTGTCGTTATTTACTTGTTTTTGAGGTTAGAAGGTAGTTCCATTAGGACTAAGATCTTTGTAAGCTTTTTTTTCTCTGTGTATGTGTGTGCCTTTATCACTCTCGTCCACAAACATACACTTCCCCTTTCTACCCACATCAATAAGTACTTAACCATGTTGAAGTGGAAATTAGTTCATTTACATTCATGCACAGAATTTCCCCTTACCTACAGCATAACTACTTTCAGTACAGAAACACTACAGTGTTTGGCTATGATGAAAAGATATTAATTTCAGCTTATAAATCTCTCAAACACACACACACACACACACACACACACACACACACACACACACACACACACACACACACACACACACACACACACACACACACACAGAAACACACACATTCTTTGCTCATAAAACCCTTAATAATTATCATTTAATTTTAATCATCTAGGACTACAGATAAGCTAGTTTCACAAAAAGAACTATCATCGGGTGGCAAGGTGCCTGGGGAATTTTTTTGGGCTAGGCTTGTAAAGGCTCCAGGGCCATTAGCCTAGTACACACCAATGAACCTATGAACCTACGATAAAGTGATGCACAGACAGGAGAGTTTGTAATGAATCAGCAAATGCTGTTCGAGATAGTCTGGAGTGTGGTGAAGTTTTTCTTGGAGGGGGAAACAAAGACTGGAAGGCAACATTCAAGTTTAGAAAGGAGAACTTGACTCTGTCATTGTCCATGTTGGTGTGAATGACCTGAGCCGTACCTCCCTGGACTACATGAAAAGAGAAATGGAAGAGCTCTCTGATCACATAGCCCAGGCCGGTATGACCCTGCCCTCAACAAGAATTATACCACTGTATAAAGAAAACATTATGAATTTCAACAATTGGCTAAGTTTCTGGTGTCATTCAAAGGGGATCCAGTGTCTGTCTGCCTGGGATAACATGCTCGACAAGCCATGCTGCTTTGCTAGAGACAGCTTGCATCTGTCACCCTTAGGCTTTCGAATACTGGCCAAGGCTCTTGCCACCCCCATAGTGCCTTTTTAAGCAAGGCTCAAAAGACAAACCTGCCGCCGTAAATAGCACAAGTAACAAAAATCTGAGGGTAATACTACTCAGTGCCAGAAGTCTAAACCTCAAAATGCATGCACTCGAGGCACTACTCAGTATGGAGAAAATTGATATATGCACAGTGACAGAAACCTGGTTTAAGGCTCCAGAGAGTACCCCAGCCCTACCAGGCTACATCTTATACCATACATTTCGGCCACAGAACCCAGACCAAAATACAAAAGGTGGGGGAGTATCTATATTCATCAAGGATACTCAAACCTCCAGGTTAGTGGCACAGCATGATGCTTCAGAGATCATCCACGTGCAACTAACAACGGACAAAACTGCAATTCAAATTGTAGTTTGCTACAGATCACCCACCATGTCCCAGGACCCCCATTCCACTTTTTCTGGAAACACTGGGAAACATAAAGGTCCTACCAAACACCCTAATATTGGGTGAGTTCAACTACCCAAACATTAACTGGGAGAACTACTCAAGTACTAACTTCCTTGCCCAACATTTTCTAGAATTTATAAACTCAACACCCTGGATCAGCTGGTCAACACTCCCACCAGAGGTGACATCATAATGGACCCGGTCATCACCAACATGGGCGACTGATGTTCCAGACCAGAGGTCAACCCCTCGCTGGTTAGCTCTGACCATAAACAAATCACTTTGGATATCCACATTCTGCCCCCACTCCTGGACAAGGAAACCACCATGAAAAACATTTCAAAAGCAAACTTCACTTTATTTAAAACCGAGGTGGAAAGTTTCAAAGCCCCCATGCTAAAGGATAATGCTGTCCAAGCTGCAAAATCCTTTACTAATGCATTTACGGGCACCTACAAGAATGCATGGATCATGCTATCCCAAGCAAAACCAAGACTCACTCCTCCAAGAAAAGGGAAACCAGTCTGGTGGACCCCTGCCATAAACAAGCTATACAACAGAAGGAGGAAATGAGTACAGAAAAGAGTAAAATCCCAAGAAGGGAAGACATCCCTGATCAGTATCAGCAAGAAACTACAATCCCTCATAAATTCGTCCAAGGTGAGCTTCGAAAAAAAAATTGCCAAGGACTCCAAAGATAACCACAAGGCATTCCTTAGCTATGTCAAGAATCTAAGTAGCAATGCTCAGATCTGCTCAGAGTTAGTGCAGAATGGCATAAAATATACTGAACCAACCAATATTGCCAACACCCTGGCAGACAGGTTCAGTGCAAACTTCACCCCCCTCTCACCCCTAAAATGGCCCATAACCATACCAGAAGAATGTAGAGCCCCTGAAATCACAGACACTCAGGTTAAAACAGCTATCTCCAAAGCCAAAACCACAGCATCAGTGGGACCAGACAGTGTCCCAGGTTGCGTCTTACATGAGCTCAAAGACGAACTAACCCCTCACCTAAACACACTGTTAAAACTCAGCCTCTCCACAGGCTACATACCCATAGAGTGGTGCACAGCAACGGTTATTCCACTCCACAAAGGTGGAGCCACAACAGACCCCGGGAACTATTGCCCTATAAGCCTGACTAGCTTGGTCTGCAAGGCTATGGAGTGCATCATCATAGAACTCATTAACAGAGACATTGGGAACCTCCATAAAATGGACCCCACCCAGTTCGGCTTTGTTAAGGGCAGGTCATGCCTCCTAAACCTGGTAGCTTGGTCTGCAAGGCTATGGAGCACATCATCATGGAACTCATTAACAGAGACATTGGGAACCTCCAAACAAAGGACCCTACCCAGTTCGGCTTTCTTAAGGGCAGGTCATGCCTCTTAAACCTGGTGAACTTCTTTGGGACAGTTTCCAAGGCTATAGTTGAGGGAAAGGTTGTACACACAGCCTACCTAGACCTCACAAAGGCCTTTGACACCATTCCCCATTCTGGTATTATATACAAGTTCACTAGCCTGAACATAAACCCCTATGTCACAAGATGGGTTTCCAATTGGCTCATGGACATAACCCTCATGGTGAAAGTTGTGGGAGCTAGGTCTGACTCTAAACCAGTTACAAGGGGCATTCCCCAGGGCTCAGTCCTAGGACCCCTCCTGTTCGGCATATACATCTCAGAGGTACAGGCAAGCACAGGAGGACTATGGCTAACCAAGTTTGGAGACGACTGCAAACTAGAGGCTATAATTGACTCTCCACGTGACACAGACATCCTCTAAAAGGGTCTCACTGAGACAGATACCTGGTGTCAAAATAATGACCTCAAGCTAAATGCCAAAAAGAACATAGTCATCCGCTTTGGAAAAAAACAAAGTACTCACAAACTACCACATAGGTGGTTGTCCCCTAAATACAGAAAATGCAATAATGGATCTGGGGACCCAAGTAGATGGTAATCTCACCTTTGAAAATCACATTGCCAAAGTGGTTAGAAAATCCTCCTATGTGGCCCACCTAATCACAAAAGGGTTTGCATCTAGACAGGGGCGGCTCGTGGCATCGGTCTGCCGGACTGCAGCCCCCTCAGCCACAAATTACTGTTGTGTAGTACTACTTCACTGTGTTTTAAAAATAAAAAATAAATAAATAAATAAATAACCTTTTTTTTTTTAAATTCACGTCCATGACTCGCGCATGCGTAGTTTAACCGCCTCGGGCTGCGGTGGTTTCAACAGTTTTTTTTTTTTTTTTTTTTTTTTTGATTGCAGCTCGGGGGGGAGCTATGAAGATAGCATTGTGATGCCCAGAAGTCTATGCGGTTCTAAACCGCATAGACTTGGAAGGGGCTCGGACTGCGATGTCCGCAGGCACGTCTTGACATGCTTGCTGGGATGCATGCTGATTGGTTCTCGCTCTCTTCCCGGGCTTTGTGCTGGGAAAGAGTGAGAATCTGTCAGTTGGAGTGATCAGTGGACTGTGGTGGAGGATTTATTTAGTGCAGCTTTTTTTTTTTTTTTTTTTATCGGGTCTAGTGTGGTGTGGAGGTTCCATTTATTTAGCCGATCGTCGGGCCGGTAAGTAAGTGTGTGTGTGTGTGTGTGTGTGTGTGTGTGTGTGTGTGTGTGTGTATGTATGTATACTAGTATTGCAAGCAATAATTTAGAAGGGAAACAAACAAAGACACGATAGACTGTGAAACTAGTGGTAGCTTCAGCACACTTGAAGTTTGGAAATCAGCTAACTAGAGTTTTGCAGGTGGAAATAAATCATCTGAATGTGCTTTGAAATAAAAATTAAGTCTATTTTCTCATCTAAGAATATCTGGTCCATATTTCGAATACTATTACGCATGAAAGGTCAGTTGCAACACAAGGAAATAAAAAAGGACTTGGTCATCTCTACATTACAGAACATAATTTTAGAAAGGAAGTTAAATATTTTTCAGCACAGAATCGATGTTTTTGGCTGATTTGTTGAAACACAAAATAACTCATTTCCATTTGGTAATTATAACCATTTGTTATTACTGAGAAAAAAAATCTGTTAAAACTGCTATTAATTAACTTAGTAGAGAAAAGATGCGTATCTGTGGAGTCACTGATTAATGGCCTTAAAACTAAGCTATCAGAAAAGTTTATAATTTATTAGTTATGCCACGCTGAACAGAATAGAATTATCTATTTATCTGGCATACGTTCCATGTAATGTGTTATACATACTACTTCTATACTTATCAAATGTAGCTATGTGTACGTAGTGAATATTTATTAAGCCCTCTATATAAAGATATGACTACCATCAGACAGTTACCTGTGCTCAGAAAATCTAGATGTACCAGTACAAGAGAGTAGCTCTGCCATAACAGTAGCCATAAAGAAAACACTGTAAGTGGTAGCAATCTTTCAAAAATGTCTTAACAATCAAAAAAGATTTCCATACATTTAAAACTGTGAATGTGTGTGTGTGTGTGTGTGTGTGTGTATCTATCTGCATGTGTGTTTTTTTGTGTGTGTGCATGTGTGTGTGTGTGTGTGTGTGTGTGTGTGTGTGTGTGTGTGTGTGTGTGTGTGTGTGTGTGTCTGTATGTCTGTGTGTGAGTGTGTGTGTGTGTGTGCGCGTGTGTGTAACTTAATATATTAAACAATCTTTTTTTAAGAAGGATGTCACAGTATCAAAGGTGCTTCCACTATGACTCATCAATTACAACTCTGTGAGGAGCAAACATCTCTGAAATTTGACCTAATCAAAAATTAAATATAAGCAGTTTTTTGGGGGGCAACCCTCTGCAACTCATGTACAGTGTAAGCCCCCACATTCCTAAACTTATACATAACAACTCCAATGTTGCAACAAAACAAAGAAAAGGGAGATCAGTGACAACAAATGAATCAGAGCAGGTGAGCAGCAGTGATTTCCTGTGAAACCTCAGTGTTAAGGCCATTAATCAGTGACATTGAATGAGGCACATAAAGACATCATCACTTAGAGTCTTAGACTGATGATGAGGCACCAATCTCAGTACCTAAGGCCATTAAGAAGCATAAAACCAGATCTACCCAATGTTTAGTATTTGTATATTCTGTGTAACTGTCTAGATACATTTTTAAATTTTCTGAGACTGGTACTATTTGACTTCATGCCCAGAGTACAGACACAATTTTTGCTCCACAAATACAAGAATCAAGTGGCAAACAGTAGTACCCATGAAATCTTGTACTGTTGTAACTCCTCTTACAAGATATTAAGGAATCTGCACTCATATGCATTCTCCAGATCTACAAAGCACACATGGATGATAGTTTAAACTCATATGTCCCCTCATCTTCATCTTCAACATGCATTTCATTACAGTGCTTTTCAGCAAAGCACTGAGTTCAACATTAAAACAATGCAGCGGCAATGTATAAAGTAATAAAAACAAGTAACAATAAAATATAAAATTCATCAAACAGACTGAAGTGAAGTTAAGACAATTATCAGGTCTACTACTAAACGAATGTGAAATAATGAGTTACATTAAATGGTTACAGCAGTTCATTTTCAAAAAATAAGTCAGAAAGTCAGTAATTCAGAAGTAAATCTGCTCTAGTATCTGTACAAGGACAACTAGCTGAAACATTATTCTATTAGTTAGATGATAAATAATGACAGACATTTGAGTTTCAGATTCCATACCCTTCAGAAAATTCATACTAATGCAAGATCTACTATTCTATTATCTTTTTAATTATCTAGGTTTATAAGAGCAATATTTAAAATTGTCCTTATTTTTGGACCTTTGTCCCACTTCTATTTATGGTTTTGTCCAGATTTCATGCTCTGAGGTTGAAAGATATGACAAATATGTCAGGGCCATCACCGTGAGCCAGAGACATTTCAAATTCTGACATACTTGTTGTACCCCACTGCCCCATGTAGTGACTCTGGATGTGTCCAAGCAAGACAAGGAGCAGTTATGCAGTGTAAGTGTGCAAGTATCCCCCCATCCAAGATAGACACAAGTACTACAGTGGCTTTTCATCCGTCCTTGATTTTGCAGAATGTTCTGGTTTTCTGTCATATTTTTATACTGTTGATTTATGCTTCTTATTCAGAAAATGCATGTTGTTGCAGTACCTGTTGGTCTGTGTTTAACTAGCAATGCTTTAATGACCATCAGGTAAGCTTGTCTGAGATTGTAAGATGCAAGTAAGCTTTAATAAGCATACTGTTAAAGAATTACCAACATTGAAAGCCTTTTTGTTGTTGCCATGCAGAGAATATTTACATAACTAGATAGCGTATAAGCCTTTGGTATTGAAATGCATATGATAGTATTTGTAATAAAGAACAGGATTACAGTATTTTCAGAACCTCGTTACATTTGTTGGAAACTTGCAGTCATCTTTGCAGGCTTTACACGTCCAAGTAAACTAAACAAAATGCAATCTATCATGTGTGGTCCATAACCTGTGCAGTAATCCTTTAAGCAATTTATCTTGAGTTTGTTTCTTGTTTGTTGTTCATTTTTTACTTTGATTTTCCCCATGAAACAAGTAGGTAGTTGTTGTTAAGCAGCAGGTCTTTTTTGGATAAGAAACATTTTTACAAGTGGGGATATCACAGCAATTGCTACTTTTAGCATGTTACTTGGTACTTTTGTAAAATTTAATATAAATTATAATTAGAACTGCAGTGCAAAGAGAAATGGTTTGAATTGAGTGCTGCTTGTTTTTTTTATACTTGATTTTGACTGGCATTCCAGTAGTGTATTTAAAAATTAATTTATTTTTTCAAGCCTCACAACCTTTTTGTTTCAATCTAGATATTAAGTAAGCTATGTAGCTGATGCATTGAAATACTTGTTTTCTTCTACACTTCATTGTGTCTTGATTGGACTCTCATAATGATGGTTTGACACCCAGGGCGGCGTATTTAATTAAAGTCCCAGTTTTTGCAGTTTTCAGCATAGCTCCACCCTTTTCAGGATGGCCACACCCATTCTCATTGGCCCCACCCATTAAACTGTCTCCTGCAGCCCCCCTTTGATTTGAAGTCACCAGCCGCCACTGCATCTAGATCAAAAGAGGTCATTGTGCCCCTCTACTCATCACTCATCAGACCCATCATAGAGTACAATGTCCCATTTGAGAGGTACCTTACAAGACACCTGCAACATCTGGAAAAACCACAGAAGTACCTCAGCAAGAGGATCACTGGCCTCAAAAAGATGCCTTATGCAGCTCGACTGAAGAAACTTCAGCTGTACTCAGTTGCATACCGCCTACTCTGAGGTGATCTCTGCCTGACATACAAGGCCATGTCCAACCCAGAATTGATGGACGTGCTCCACCTAAAGAAAACCTTATCCCCTCGAGCCACATGTTCTAGGGATCTAAACCTCACCACAACAATAAATAGGACATGCTGGAGGGATAGATTCCTGCCCCAGGGACTTCCCATGCTTTGTAACAAGATTCCAATCTACATAAAGTAGAGCTCCTCACTAACACTCTTCAAGAGAAACCTTGACGAGTGGATGGGAAACAGAAAGTTTACCCCGGGGATCACTTCAGTGGCTCTGCTGGACAGAGGCACAGGGAACTAATCTAAGGGGGGCGGCGAAAGCCAACACATTCTGGCTAGGGTTATAAATGCCTTCAGGCAGATAGCCTACTACCTACATATGAACCTATGAACTCCTTTACCATTGTCTGGTCCAGTTGGATGGGACAGAAAATGGGAGATTTTTTTGGTCTAGAAGAGGAGTGAGTTTATGATGTCTCTCTCACTTTGTCTATATGGAAATGAATGTTTAGAGACTTATCAAGCCATAATCCTAGGTATTTGAAGGTGGAGGTTCTCTCTATGGAATGGTTGTGTAAGTCAAAGAGTCATGCATATGGTGAATTTTCTGCTGAGTTCCTAAAAGCATAGTTTTGGTCTTGATGGGGTTGAGAACTAGTTTATGGTTTGTGAACCATTGGTGGAGTTCATGTAAGTCCAACTGAAGTTGATATTGAATATTGGTGTGAGAGTGACCTGACTGGTAAATAACCATGTCATCAGCACAGAGGATAAGTGGGCAATGAGAAGATCCTAAGGAAGTTTGTTAATGAATATGGAGAAGAGGAGGGTGGCAACAATGGATCCTTGTGGTACACATTTGGAAATAGATGTGTATTCTGAATGGGAGGATCCCATTTTAACTCTGCGGTATCTGTCAGTAGGACATTTTGTAAACCAGTGAGTGGCATCTGGACTGATACCAATTTCAGTTAGTGTGTTTGGAGTAGATAGTGGTCAATGAGATCAGCTGCCTTTGTCAAGTATATAAATAGGGTACCTGTAAGGAGGCCATTATCAGAGTTTTGCAGTATGTCATCAGTGAGGAACTAAAATTGTCCTAGTATTTATTCCAGGCCAGAATCCATGCTGTTTGGCGGAGAGTGGGTGGGACTGTGGTTTATAGAGAGAGAGCTGGGTGGAGATTGTTTTTTCCAGAAGTTATCCTAGAATTAAAAGGATGGATATTTGTCAGAAGTGAGATACATCTTTTGGGTTGGTTTGCTTTGGGGGGGGGGGGGGGTTAATTAAAGGCATTTTCCAAATCTGTGGTGTGATGTTTTTTGTGAGACAAAGATTACATATGTGGGTGAGAGGAAGACATAGATGTTGTCTGCAGTAAGATACATACCTCTCAACTGTCCACATTTTCGCAGAATATCCAGACATTTGTTTAAATTTTTTGGTCTGTTTCTCATAAAATTCTGTTTTTCTGGCAAACTACTGGCAACTCATTGAGGATTGAATTTTAGACTTTATACACTTCAAAAAATCATGCTAGTGGAACACCTGTTATTCTATCAACTTTCTAAGTTTGTAAGAGCAATATTTAAAAATCGTCCCTATTTCTGTCCAGCCATTATTTATGACTTTGTCCATATTTCTTGCTCTAAAAGGTCGAGAGGTGTTGTGAGATAAGAACCAAGAATTTACATTGTTAAATCTAGGGGTGAAATATTTCCAGGTAGAACACAGCCTTCTTTGGGATGTATGCATTTGAAGTGGAAGAGGGGGATGATTGGTAATAGGGTGGCTAACATATAATCTGAGAGCTTTGGAGTCTATTGATGGGAGATTGCTAAATTCTTTAAAGAAATCTTCTGGGGAAAGTTTTGTTGTACCATACTGAATAGTGTTTGTAGACAGGATGCTATGAGGAAGTTTTCTACCTATAAGAAAGTTAACTCTTTACAAAAGTGTTTGGAGGACTGTAACAGTAATTTGTTTCTTTGGTTGATTATTTTTTTCTGCTGTCCAATGATTTCCTTGGCCAGGTTACATAAGGCTATAAAGGAGGTGTGGTTGTCAGTTGTGGGGGCTTTGCTTCCATTTTTGCCATGCTTCATTCCTTAAACAATGTTTGAGTTCAGTGGCTAGCCATTCAGTTTTGGTAGGTTCATAAAACCTGTGGATAAGTGGCAAAAATGTGGCTTGCAGCTGGAGAGAAAGTTGATTAGATTTACAGCTGCTGTATTAGGATTATGTAAACTATAATGGATCTAGTTGTGGGCAGTAAAAAAAAGTTCTAAGTTTGTCATTTTACTGTTATTCTGGTTTCTCAGGGTTTTTTAATATTGGTGGCAGTTTTATAGGATTGTTGACAACTGTAAAGGTGGTTGGGCTGTGGTCGTTTGGTGATGGTGGCAGAATGTTTCTGTTGCAGGTGGAGTTTGGTATGTTTGTAATAATCAAGTTGAGTGTGGAGTGTTTGGAGAATCTGAGGTTAGGTCTTGCTGGTTCTTTTATGAGTTGAAGAAAACCTAGGTCTTCTAGGAAAGTACCCATATTGGATGAAAGAAGGCCAAGATAGTTAAGACTGAAGTCCCCTAAAATGATTATGTTATTATTTTTGAGACAGTTATTAAGGATGCTGGTGATAAGTGATTGGAGTTTATTTAGGAAAGACTGGAGTGGAAGCTAGCCTGTAGAGATCAGTAGTGGCTTGCCTTTGTGAGTTGGAAATTTTATAAAGATCCAGTTAGAACCAGGGTCTGAGGAGGAGTTTCCTTGAGCAACGAGTTTTGTCCATTCAAATAAATTCAGAAAGGTATTCTTTAGGTCACAAACAGATTGAGAAGGGTTGATGTGGAAACAATAGATAGAAGGGATGTAAAATGTTAAGTACCTAAAATGCATGCTTGAGACTTATTGTCTCCTTTTGTTATTAAATAAATATGATATTATAAAGTGTATCGTTAGTCTCAGAAGTATTAGTTTAAGAAGGTGTGGTGAACAAATTTGCTTTGCTGAGATTGGGAAAAGGTGTGAAGTATGATCAAGGCCTTGTCTTTTTATTTATTTTATTTTTTTATTTTATTTTATTTATTTATTTTTTATTTCACATTTGATTACCAGGAAAGTCCAACTGGACAAAAATTCTTTTTCAGTGGAGGACTGGGTAGAAAAGCTCCACATTTAACATCTAACAACGATTATAATTACAAATACAAGGTTTACATATACATGACTTGACATTTATGTTAAACATATAACATTAAAGCAATAACCCACTCCTGGGTGTGGGTAATGCTGGATTTACCCATGGTTGGTGTGGTTTGGTAATGAGGGTGAAGCCCGAGTGACTAAACAAAGCCAACTGTGGGTAAATCCAGCATTACCCACACCCAGAAGTGGGTTATTGCTATTATACAATGGCATTATTTAAGAAAAAAAATAATTAATTTTCTTAAATAATGGCATTGTATAATGCCTCCTTGCTGCCCTTCCGCAGCTGTCTGGTATTCTGCGGCAGTTCTGATATACTGCGCATGCATATGCCTACGCAGTACATCAGAGCTGTGGGCAAAAGCAACGGAGAAAGCAAGATCTCAGTTGCTTTTTACGAACTGTTTTGCTATGTTAAATGGGTTTAACATAGCGAGACAGCTTTAAAAAAAGCAACAGAGCCGTTGCTTTTTTTAAAGCTGTCTTGCTATGTTAAACCCATTTAACATAGCAAAACAGTTTGTAAAAAAAAAACTGTTTCACTATGTTAAATGGGTTTAACATAGCGAGACAGCTTTAAAAAAAGCAAAGGAGCTGTTGCTTTTTTTAAAGCTGTCCCGCTATGTTAAACACATTTAACATAGCAAAATAGTTTGTAAAAAGCAATGGAGAAAGCAAGATCTCTGTTGCTTTTTACAAACTGTCTCGCTATGTTAAACTCGTTTAACATAGCAAGACAGTGTTAAGCAACGGAGATCTTGTGTTCTCTGTTGCTGTAAAAAAAAAAAAAAAAAAAAAAGAGTTATAGTAATGGAAAAGTCCGGGCGACCGGACCTTTTTCCATTACTATAACTCTGATTTACAACGTGCACGCTGACCAATCAGCGTGCACTTTTTTGAATATTAATGGGGGGGGTCGTTGTACAATGGATAATATTACATTCATGTAAATATTCTTATTAATGGGGTTGTTGCATAGTCTAGTACAGGAAAAGAGAGAATTATTCTTTAAAAAAAAACAAAGTGTTGAAATCTGTCAGGAAAATGAGTGACTTATAGAATGTAAACCAGGTACAATTAATAAACTTTGTCAGTGAGCAATTTTCATATTGACCGTTAGCCTGTCGCAGGAGGAGATACAGCAGAGTACAGATACTGAAACATAATTGCAACTTAAGGACAATAGTTTTACTATAGTTCTTGAATACATGCTTTAGATTGTAATAGGAATGGGAAGAAGTATGTTGAAAGGTGAGATGTGACCTGATTTATGTGAGTAATTAGCACGGACTAAAGAAGGAGTGTTTAGAGTAAATAGGACATTGCTGGTCGAGTCTGATCTGAGAAACTTTCTAAAGAATCATCTCATGCTTTAGACTGAAATAGATATACTGTATATGTATAGCATCACACATTTCTATCTTGTTTTAGGAAATTATTGTCAGATGGCTAAAGGTTAATAACTTATGGCAATGTTTCTCTGGATTCAAAAACTCTGTAAATGAAAAAAGCTAGAAAAGCTATATTTGTTATGTATCTGTCAGCAATGCAGGTAGGCTAAGATACAGAACACTTTTTTCTCGGCTTCTGCCACTCTTTTTCCTGTAGGCCATTATTTGTTTGCAGCCTGTAATGCAGTATTTTAAAACAAATTAATTAAAGCTTCTGATCATGTATGCAAGCAGCATGTCATGTTTGTTTCTTACCTGGTATAACAGGTATGTAGACAGTAAAAAAGTCACATGTTTATTCATGAATGGACCTGAGGTTTGGTTCCCTTACGCTTCTGTCCATGAAACTAAAAACAAAGCTTCCTCAGTTTCTCTGTAGTCACATATGACTTGAAAGTATATTTCATTGCACTAGAAATTAAACCTTCTAAACCTTCTAAACTAACCATCTGATGAAAAGAGAGTTGCCTGGTATTGATGACTGCTTGTGTAAAATTGCTGATCAAGGAAGGTCACCTATGAGTGTTGTATATAAGCAGATAACTAATTCAGCTCTGAGTAGTCTTGATGGGTATTCTCACCTATTTCACGTATATTATAACGACACATTGTAGATACTTTATATGCAATACCTATATTGGCAAGTGGTCGTATCAAATGGAAGTAGCCCATATTCCTTAAGTTTACAACTGTAGGAAGAAACTGTAGCTTCTTCTAAACCATAATACTATAAAGGCAGTCTGCTTCACTATTGTCAGTCAGTACAGGTTAATACCCATATCTCATTTAGCTGAAATAGAGTTTCATAATAATAATTGTACTATGTCTGTCAGAAGGACTAATGTTGCTGTTGGATTGTCAGATTATCTTTCTCTGAAGATCCTGTATTACTGCCAAGGTTTTGTTTCACTGGCAGTGATTGCTATGATATAATTCTTCATGTTATCTAGTCTGCTCTTTAGTTTTTTTTCCAGTTTAAATGTTAAATTACAACCCTCCACATTAAAAACATTCTTTAGTGAAGCTATTAGGAAAAGTCCACCATGTCAACAGTGTGCACAATCTCCATATGAGACCTTACACCGATATGGATACAGACAGCAAATAGTGAGCTTGAATCCTTTGATACCAAGGGTTAAAGCTTTTCAAATAAATTATCATAAAAGTGCCCTGTGTCTTATGATAGTCTGGTAAATAAGTTTTTGTTTTGAGAGGATTTATAATAAAAAATCAGTGTCCATATACATCCACATTCACATTAACTTACCATGATGGAAGTTTCATTTGTATGTGGAAGTAGGAATTGCAGGCAAAAATGAATGGAAAATACAGTATGCCTAATGTATCAAGTTACATATATAGGTGGAGCTGTACTGCAGGTATCTGAAGTGTGTGTGGGAGGATCTTCCTGGGACGTGTGCTCCGTAAAGGATATTGTGAGCCATCCCCTGAAGTCTTCAAGGAAGAGTTTGTTTTACCTTATTTATTTATTTTTTTTGAGATTTAAATCTTTGTTCAGCTAGTGGCTCCTCAACTCCAGGTCTCTTCCTGGACGTGGTGAGTGTGGGCACGAAGGTCATGTTGGCTGTCATGCCTCCATTTACGTGTAAACGCTACACATGCGAGAGGTAGAGGGACCCAGGGATGAGTTCTGTGACTCTGCTCAACAGGGGCACAGGAAAATAATTTTCTTGGGTGGCGAAAGCCAGGGTATCATTTGGCTAGGCTTATATAGGCCCTAGGGCCAACAGCCTAGTACCTACCTATGAACCTATGATGGAGTTGTGGCACTGTACATCCTGATAGCCATACAATTACACCTGTGTGAAGAAACTGATACAGCAGACTTTTTGCCTGCAATACCACTTCCATCATACAAATGCATCTGCTCTGTATAAGAACTTTATTTTGACTTGGTAGCCCAATGAGTTTTCAGGCAGCTTTGGCACTATACTTAAGCATGATAATACAGTTTATTAAAGTTGAATGCTTCTGAATTGCATTATTTCTAAATGTAGAGGTTGCCTGAGCATGTTACTCCATGGTTGATTCCAAAAAACAGATGCTGAGGTTTTGAATTCAGCAGATGCTAACCCACCACCCTAAGATGATGTCCTTTAAAGTGGAGGCAGATTGAAGTTTTCCATTTGGAATAATCATGGTGGGATTGCAGTCACGGTGTCCTCTGTTTTCTCAAATGTTTCTGAATTCAATCCCATAAAAACATAACTTGGAAAATTAAAGTGTTTTGGTTATGTTCTGAGGCAAATATAAGTAATGTAAGGAATAGGATGCACCCTCCTTATCTCCAATACCAAATTGTACAATTTGTGATGCAAAAATGTGCTGTATATTAGGATGGCGCCCGGAATTTTTCTCAGAGCTGAAAATCCCAGCCATGACATCATGAAAGCCTGAACCTACAACGTCTCACTGTCTAAACTAATTTATAGGCTACAATGTTTCCATGCTAAAATGCATCAGTAGTAGTTTCTTACTTCCTAAAGACAGGCTGTTAACTGAGTCATTAAGATAGAGTGCATCATATTGCAAATCCAAATACGTGATGATGTAGTAGTAAAACTGTAGAGGTAAGCTGCCTTTGCTTATATGTGGAAATGCTTTGCATTTGTGTATCTGTCTGTCCATCTACCAGTCAATCCATTCATCCATGCACAATGCTTGCATATCACTTTGCAGGAGTGGCTGGACAGAAAAACTGAGTAAATAGTGAACTGAAAAACAGAAAGCAACACACTATAAATCTTCAATTTGACAAAATTGCTTGCAGTTTCAGTGTCAGGAGTGTAACAGGACAGGAAATAAACTTCAATTGTAAGACATAAATGATTCATAGGGTCAGTAATATACTTTTAGAAGATCTAGTCATGAATTTTATGACATTAAGCAGTACAATAAGGACTATCATCACATAGTTAACAAAATAGTCATTACACATCTTTCTATTTTTTTTTTTTTTTTTTTTGTAAGAGCGAATGGAAGTGGTTAGTGAAGAACTTCACTGCTAATCTGTGGGAGTGCATTTTACAAAGCCACATAAATGCAATAAACTCAACTGGCATATAACATAAGTTTGCTGTTTGCCACAAAGGCATTTTTTGAAGATTTTCCTGGTGCAGCTAAGTAAAAACAACAAAAATACATCAAAATATTTATTGATTGTTAACAGAAGTCTTGGAAAACTCAAGACATTCAGTTGTAATGTGTGGCTAGAACACATGGGCTATATGGCAGGCTGGCCTTTCTATTTTATTTTCAAACTGAATAATTACCAAACTTCAATAAATCCAAATTGCTACATAAAAAGGGAGTAAGTAACAGCATTATTATTTATTTTATTTATTTATTTATTTACATTTGTTGACCAGGAGTGTCTGACTGGATGTAGGTCCAATTTCAGCGGAGGTCCGGGGAGAAAAACTCCACAGTTAAAATAAACAGACAGTAGTTACATTGGATTATATAGCGATTAACAATTTAACATAGCAATTAATTACAAACATATTTACAGATGAAGAACATAGTACATCAGTAGACAACTAGAATCTTTATCTGCGAAGTACATAGCAGACATTAACAAATGTTACAATAAGAAGTTCCTGCTGTATAATAAGTACTAGGCTTATGAGCATCTGAGCTTGCTATAATCAAGGTAGTTAATGGGATGGAAAGAAAGGTAGTGGTTGGATGGGGTGGGTGATATTAGAGTGGGAGTTGCAAGGGCATAGCCAGCATGTTTTTAGGTGCGCTTTTAGTAAAGTTTTGAAGTGGGTGCGTGATGGTACAGAGGTAATTGTGGGTGGGAGGGAGTTCCATAATTTGGCTATGGTGCAAGAGAATAGTGCTTCACCAGCAGAGTTATTGGCTTTAGTGATCTGCAAGTGATTTGTGTTGCTGGATCTTAGTGGTCTGGTGGTGCGATAGGGTTGGAGTAGATTCTAGAGCGATGGGACATTTAGTGGATGGTTTACTAGTTTGTGGGCGAGTGATAATTGAGACCATTGAAGGAGGTGAGGGAGTTCAAGCCAGCCATTACTAAGAAACTCAAGGTGGTCTGGGTATTCATGATGAGTGGACTTTATTAGGAGTCATAAATGCAACAAATACAAGAAATCAGACTGGCTTTTTCACAAAAACAAAGCAGCTAACACCAGCTGGTGTTAGTTGCTTTGTTTTTGGATCTACTGCTCGTTTTACAGCTACATCTTTACTCTGGATGGTCTTTTGGTTTTGTTTTTCACAAAAAACACTCATATGAATGGAAGAGATCTAAGACTTCAGAATGCCCAACAACCATACTAAAAGATAAATACATGAAGACAAAACTATACTATAATGACTTTCAGAGCAACAGTAAGCACAACTGTAATGGTCAGCCATTAAACTAATCTTACATTGCATCCAAAAGTTCAACCCTAACACCTCTCTCAGTAACTCATCACTCAAAACTGCAATAGAATTCAACTCTTTTTTTTCATAGAGTCCTTTACCAAGGATTTCACAACATTTAATCCCAGTCCTGCCAAACAGCCATGTCACCCTATCCACTTTCACCTTCAAATCTGTCCCCACACCCTATTTAAAACTAATCTTAAACAAACTCATACCATGCTCTGCATCAGCTAATGACGTTCCAAGTGATTACCATAAAACAGCAGCCAACAGCATTGCCTAGCCTGTCTCAATCATTTTAAATAGGTCAGTCCAGGAATCTCACATTCCCTCTTTCTGGAAACACAAAACAATCACACATTGTTCCTTCACACAAAGGAGACAATTTAGCAGATATCACTAACCTTACCCCTATAGTAATCTTATCACCCCTCTCCAAAATACTTCAAAAATGTATTCAAAAACAATTGCTAAACTATCCCCTGCAAGAAGAACTCCTATGCCCCACACAACACAGCTTCCGTCCCTCCCATAGTACTAACACTGCACTTCTAACAATTATAGACACTGTTAATAAAGCTCTAGATAAGGGCAAACCCATCTCCTTATTTATAGACTTGTCTAAAGCCTTCAAGTCACATTTTTACAACAAACTTCTACTTCAAATGTCCTCACTCAGTTTATCTCAGCCCACCTTTGTGTGTTTCAAAAGCTACTTGTCCAATAAGTAACAATCAGTAAAATAGCAGTCCACCCTCTGTCCATACTTCCCAGTCATCACATCCACAAGGCTCTGTCCTTGGTCTCTTCCTCTTTAAAATTCTCATAAAGACTCACCACACATCCACACAACAGACCTCCTTACTACAATATGCAGATGATCCCAAACACATATGCACATCAGACAACCTGGTACATCTCCAAAAATTACTCAGGAAGTTTTAGCAGCCATTACAACATGGTTTGGTAAGTCATAACTCATGCTCAACCCCTCCCCCCCCCAAAAAAAAAAAATACTGGTTCCTTTTCCCCACAAATTCCTCTTTCAAGAAAACACAATTTTAAATCCTCAATAATGCAACCATTGAAGTCTCTTCTCACAGCAAACTATTAGGGATGATTCTGGATGATAATCTTAAATTTGACCAACATATATAAAATTGCATAAAAATCACTAAAAACTACAGATGCTTTACAGAGCCCAAAACTTTCTCACCAGTATAACCAAAACTACTCTTGACACTACTTACTGCCTCT
Source organism: Protopterus annectens (assembly GCF_019279795.1). Lineage (NCBI taxonomy): Eukaryota > Metazoa > Chordata > Ceratodontiformes > Protopteridae > Protopterus > Protopterus annectens. Next base: position 898,244,258 of record NC_056735.1, read on the forward strand.
CCTCAATACTTTATGGCACTCCCATACTAACTAACGTCGAGGCATCACAAAAAGCAACACTTGAACAATGCAATAATAAAGTGGCTAAATCTGTGGCAAATACCCCTTTCAGAACCCACCACTGCATAGTACTAAAAAGCCTAAATTGGTTAGAACTACCCCCATCAGCTAACATATACACAGCATCTTACCACCTATAAAATTATCCTTAATCCATCTGCTTGTCAGCACTAAATATAATTCTACACAATTATGTTCCCATTCAGTAATTATGATCCAATGGGCCAAAACTCATCTCTGTCCACAAACCTATCAAATCTGCAGGGCATGGTCTGTACTAGTACCATATGGCTAAGACCTGGAACTCCTTACCTGTATCCATCAGATCAATATCCTCACTCAAGCCTTTAAAACCACTCTGAAAAGACTTACTAGCCAAAATGTGTCTGTGTTCTTGCTCAATGACAGGATAAACTATGTCCCTAAATATGAACAAGTACCCATTCAAACCTTAAACCTAGGTACATGTGAAATGGAGCATTATACTCAATGATTGGCTTAATGAGGGAAGAGTAGAAACAGATGATGACCTTTTTCGTCTTGGAAGAAAAACCCTTGGTAATGAGATGTGCCACATAGAAGGACGTTCTGACCACAGTGGTAATGTGGTGGTCAAAGGAGAGATTGCTGTCAACCTGTGTCCCTAGATCTCTTATAATGCCTTCTGTGTTCAGTGGGTTCCCATCGATGTGGTAATTACTGGGAACTGATTTTTTCCCAAAGGGGATGATGACGCATTTTATAGCATTATGCTTAAGGGCATGGTTTCAACACCAGTCATTGGTTTCAGTGCAGCCTTTCTGAAGGATGTCTACATCACTTGGGGACCTAATAATGGCTCCCACTTGCAGTTGTCTGCAAACATGGTCAGCCAGAGTCCCTCCATGTTGGCCTGGACTTCTGAGAAGTAGATGTCAAACAGGAGAGGACCCAGGACCAATCCCCTATGGGACTTCACTCATGACTGGTTGGCAATTTGACTTTGAGTCTGCAACATTCACACTGTGGGTTCCATCTGTGAGCCAATTTGTAACCCACCTAGTAATATAAGGGTTGATGCCTAGTTTGGTGAATTTATCAATAATTCCTGAGTGGGGAATGGTATCGAAGGCCTTGGCCAGATCACGGTAGGCTGTATGAACTGCCTTGCCCTCATCTGCAGCTCTGGTGACTGAGGTGATAGGAGGTATCATTGTGCAGTAACTCGGAGAAAACCTGGGTATTGCCATGGAGATTCTTGATATAACTATAGAAGGCTTTGTGGTTGTTTTTAGTGTCTTCTGCAATTCTGCCTTCATAGCTAGCTTTAGAGGTTTTAATGAGGGATCTCGACTTTTTGTTGAGGTTAATAAGGGAGTTTTTCCAGTCTTGGGACTTCAACTTTTTCTGCAACAGTTTCTCCCTTCTATTGTAGAGTTTATTAATGGCAGGGGACTATCAGATTGGCTTCCATTTTTTGGAGGAGAGAATCTTGGTTCTGTTGGGTGTGGCTAGTTCCATGCATTTAGGTACGTTTTCAGTGCATTGGTGTATGAATCGGCAGTCATGCATCTATTTTCCCATGACATGGGTGTCATGAAGTTAGCCACTTCTGTTTTTAGGACCCCATGGTCAGCTTTGGAGAAATTTTTCATGGTGGTTACCTTTGCAGGGGGTGTGGGTGAGATGTGGATTTCCGTGATGATTAGTTTGCGGTCAGACCTAACCATGCAGGAATTGACTATTGGTGTAGAGCAATAGTTGCCCATGTTAGTAATAACCATGTCAAGGATGTTCCTTCCTCTCATGGGGGTAAGAATGAGTTGGTCCAAGGCATTGGAATTGATGAATTCCAGGAAGCATTGGGCCAGGGTATTGGTGCATGAGTAGATTTCTCAGATGATGGAGGGGTAGTTGAAATCACCTAGTATGAGAGTGTTGAGTTGGACCCTAATAGTTTCCAGGGTGATTAGGATCACGGAGTGAGAGTCTTGGGACATGGTTGGGGACCTATAGCAGGCTACGACCTGAATCGTCATCTTACCCAATGTTAGTTATACCTGAAGTATCTTAGATGTGTTATGCTGGGATACTAGTCTGGAGGTGTGTATATCCTTTATGAATATGGAGACACCACTGCCTTTGGAGCTTCAGTCCATGTTTTGGGGCCAAAAGGTGTGGAATGAGTTATAGCCTGGTAGCGCAGGGGTGCTTTCTGCTGCTTTAAACCAGGTCTCCGTTACAGCACAAATGTCGATGTTCTCCATTTTGAAGAGTGCCTCATGCAAGTGCATCTTGAGATTTAGACTTCTAGCGTTGAGCAGTATAACCCTCAGATTGCATTTATTTATAGTTGTTATGGTGGTAATTTGGTCTTTGAAACATCACCTAAAAGGCACTATAGGGGTGGAAAGAGCCTTAGCCAGTATCCGGAAACCCAGAGGTGACAGATGCAGGCCATCTCTGGCAAAGCATCGAGGTCTGTCAGTCATGTCATCCCAAGCAGACAGATACTGGATCCCCTTAGAATGACACCAGAAACTTAGCCAATTGTTGAAGTCAATACTTTTCTGCTTGTACTGTGGTATCATTCTGGGCGATGGTAGGATGCTGCTCAGAGCTAGGGTCATACCTGCCTGGGCCACATAATCTGAGAGCTCCTCCATGTCTCTTTTCATGTAGTCCAGGGAGGTGTATGTCAGGTCATTCACACTCACATGGACAGTGACAGAATCATACTTGTACTTGTTGTGGAGTGACCTGAGTGCATGTGTTGTGTGTTATGTGTCGAATTCTGAGACCTGATAGATAGCTGACTTTCACCTTCGCCTTATTCAACCTAGTGAGTGGGACATCAGTGTGCCTCACTATCGAGTCACCTATGATTAATGTATTGGGCAAGCTGTTTTACCTTAAGGGCTTAGGTTGAGGGGCACACTGTGTAGGTTAGCTATGTATCTTGTGGTTTGTGCTGTGTTGTGGTGGTTGTGAGCATTTCTGCCTTGCAAGTCTCTGCTGTTTGGGTAGATTTCTATTGAGAGCCTCCACAAAGGTGGGTGTGTGGTTTGTGTTTCTAAGTAAGAGCTGTGATGGTGGGTGTTCTGATGAAAACATCATAAAACGATGAGACAAAAGTGACTAAAAAGTGATAGCGGTTGTAAACACATTTTTGAGAACATTTAGCATAACTTGTGAAAGAAGAAGACACATTGAAACTTGAGAGTGTGATAGCTTTAGGAGAAACCAAAGTGAAGAGCAAAGAGATATGTACTGCACAAGCAATAATACTTGACAAGGTGGGCATTACAGGAAAATAATGAACTTCCAATGGTGTCTGACATTTCTACACATTGAAGGTCCAAAATTACCCTGTAATGCCTACCTTGGAAGACATTGTGTTATAATTGCCTGTCTGATATCTATCTATCTATCTATCTATCTATCTATCTATCTATCTATCTATCTATCTATCTATCTATCTTTTATTTTTTTATGTAAAACAGGTCATCTACCTATTGTTTCAAAGTTACATTTATTTGAGGAAATATTTTACATCCAAAATATAAATTATGGAAGTATTTATTAATGTATACACACACGCATGCACACACACTCACGTACACACACACACACACATCACACACACTCTCTCTCTCTCATACACACACACACGCACGCGCGTGCACACACAAACACACACACTCTCTCATACAGACACACACACACACACACACACACACACACACACACACACACACACACACACACACACACACTCTCTCTCTCTCACATACACACACACACACACACACACACACACACACACACACACACACACACACATAGAGATGCTTCTACTCTTTTTGCCATGTACACCTCAAATATCATATTGTGATCAAATGAATGAATAGATCGGCTGCTCATCTCAGGAATACTTATATTCTAAATGGTCATCATCTCAGAACAGTTAACTTATTCCAATGGGTCAGATCTGAGTTCAGGAATACGCATATTCTAATTTGGTCAAAAACACAATTAATGGAACTTGTATAGCATGCAATCTGTGTGTGAAAGTCTGTCAGTCATGTTCTAAAGTAAGTGTAAATAAGCCTTTGGCATTGGGTATAATCTGTTTATGAAATGAACACTAAATTATACATTTTTAATGCATAAAATGCATTGTCTTGCATTTTATATTGTCTCAGAGATGAAAAAAAGACTGAACCCACTATGGATCAGTAGCTAAATTTGTCTATGGACTAATGTATTTTCATGCTAAATGCACTGGCAGTGGTCTCTTAATTTCTAGGAGGAAAAGTTGTTAACTAATTCTTAGAAGTGGAACACATCATATTGAAACTGAATGCATGTGATTATCTAATAGTGAAATCACAATGTAAATAAGTGCCTCCCCAAAGAGATATGTTTGCTTTTCTAAAATGATTTGCAGTTGTTATATTTTCAGCATATATCCACATTTCTACATGATAAAGCTTCCTGTGAAACTCTCAAAGTCTGTTAAAAATAACAAAATAGAGAGAGTGTGTGTGTGTGTGTGTGTGTGTGTGTGTGTGTGTGTATGTGTATGATGTCAGCAGGAACAGAAATTATTTCCAATTTTCTTTGGAAAGGTTACTTCAGTGCTATAAATTCATACAGTGAACAAGGAGTTAAATACATTTTGGCAAAAACTGCAAGTGTCATACCATGCTTTCAATAGTTCAGAGTTGTCTTTCCCACATAACTAATGCCAGTAATTACTTATGAGTTATTTATAACTAAATTTAAGTCTTCATCCTCTTCAAATCTTGTTAATGAAGAATAATTCAACATAAAGAACTTGAATTATTTTTTTCCTGTGCAGTTGTATGCCTTGGCCTAGAAAAGAAATATGAACTAGAGGCCGCAAATTACAGGTTGTTACTCTGAAACTTGCGGCAACAAGAACATGAGAGGTATGATGGACAATATTTTAGTATACCTTTTGTAATGGAGGAGAAAGTTTCACACTTCAGTTAGATACTGGCCGGGATTCACTAATCCTCCTTGTAAGGCTAAGTCTTACATGGAAACTGCAGCCTAAGAGAATGATGTCAGCATGTCATGCATATTCATGAGGGCACACTGACTAAACTCTATGGCTTACATGGGGTGTGCACGAGTGCAGGGGGCTTGTCAGACTGCCGAGCAATCCAAATATCCACGCCCCTGCAAGTCCCTAAACTGCAAATGTCAACTAAAATGACCAAGCCTGCTCACATGTCCACATACCCAACACTACACTCCCCCACATTCTAAATCCCTGTACAAGTTTAAAATGTAAAGGTTTCCTTTTTTTTTTTATTATTCTCGATATAGCTGCCTGTATTTGCCCGTGTATGCGCGGGTTTGCCCATTGCTTAGCTACAGGTAGCAGTGTAGACATCGAAGAGGATAATACACTATTTATATACAAATTAAGCTAAATAGCAATAGCATAGTGGTAGAGCCCTCACACAAAGAGGAGGCATTCCCGGTTCAAGTCCCGCCACTCCCCTACCTATTTTCTGTCGGAAATGTGTGCATAAATAGAATTCCTGACATTTACCTTTTAAATCTCAGTAAAATGCATTGAAATGGCCTATGTGGTAGTGAACAATATTTTATATATATATATATATATATATATATATATATATATATATATATATATATATCTATCTATATATATATATATATATATATATATATATATATGAAGGTGGAATGGTCATATATACTGATAAATGCATAAGTAACGTATCTTAAGCAATGTGAAGCACTACTAAGCAAAGTTTACTAGTATTAAGCACAGTTAAGTACAATTGCTCATAGCTTAGCACTGATTTAACTGGCGCAATTGGTTTGTGCGGAGCTGCGCATCATGCCAACTAGTGCAAGCAAAACATGTTCGCGCGGAGCTGCGGACCACGCTAACTAGCGCAATGTCGAGCAACGTTGGGCAAAGTTGAGCAAAGTCGGCTAAACACAGCCACACCTCCTAGCCGGTCTGGCCAGTAGTAAAATAAAAAGCAATGGCAGGCCTCGAACCCGGGATACTGTGCACCATAATCACAGTACTAAACCACTAAGCCATGACAGCTTTAAATATGGATGCATTTCCAACACAGTCATATATATCAATGGAAGTTTACCCTTTGCTAAGCAGGTTTGCTTTTAGCTGAGATTTTTCAAAACCAGCCAATCACAAATAAGTGTGGGAAATGAGGCATTTTTAAGCTCCATAGGCGGGAATAATTGACATAACTGGTTGTAGCTCCCATCTGCAGACAGTATGGCCGGTGTTGGAGAAGGCTCTCATTTTTGACCGCAAAGGTGGGGCATTGAGGAGTCAAAAGTAATGGTTTGGCTCCTCGTCCATCATCATAATGCAAGACTTCTGCAGGCCCAGTATCAGGGCACTGAGTACAAAGCTGAAGTCTGGAACCATCTAGCACATGATCTCACCAGTGCCACAGGTGTCCCTCAGACTGGTGAGCAGGTCAGGCACCACTTCTCAGACCTGAAGAGACGCAAGGAGGACCGACTGAACCAGTGGATACAGGAGGCCCGTGAAATGGAAAATGCCCCACTACTGAGTATGTAGCCATGGAATGAAGTATGTAAGAATTGCAATTGTAGTCTATGTTATGGATAGGTATGTCTCAATATCCCTTCATTTACTTCACAGCTGCAGGTGTCCGTGCTGTGAATCAGCAAGCCTATGCAGATAGGCTGCTAAGGCTGCGCCACCAGGCAGGTTAGTAATTATTCTGCATGTGTTGTCATAGAAAAGACGTGAGAGAGCCTGAAAAAGAGTATTGTAATCCATTAATAAAGATATAATGAGTGTTGAATAACTTCTCTGCATGTACTGTTATATAAAATAAGTGAGACAGCGTGAAAAGGTGTTTTAACCCATTAATAAAGGTATAATATGTCATAGATTCATACTAGGCTATCTGCCCTACGGCATTTATAAGCCTAGCCAAAGTGTGTTTGGCTTTCGCCACCCATTTTAATATAATTTTGCTATGCCCTTTGTCGAGGTTAGTATACTGTGCCTCTGTCTAACAGTGACACAGAAGTGATACCCGGGGTAAACCTATGATCTCTCATCCACTCATCAAGATTCTTCTTGAAGAGAGTCAATCAGGGACTCTGCCTAACCTGGACTGGGATTTTATTCCAGAGTGAAGGGAGCCTCTGGGTTATGAATCTGTCCCTCCAGCATGTCCTATTTATTTCAGTGCTGAGGTTCAAGTCTCTCGAGCGTGTAGCTCGATGGGATTTGGATTTTCTGAGGTGAAGCATGTCCATTAATTCTGGGTTGGACATGGCTTTATACGTCAGGCAAAGCTCGCCTCTGAGCAGGTGGTATGCCACTGAATAGAGCTGGAGTTTCTTTAAGCGGGCAGCATATGGCATCTGTTTGAGCCCTTTGATCCTCTTGGTGAGGTACTTTTAGGGTCTTTCTAGTTGCTGCATACTCGGAGGCTCTAAATAAAAATCTGCCTAAGCAGCAGAGACCTCCAAAGCAGACACCCAAGCATCCACTACCCCAAAACAAAACACGTGCAACACATCGTCAATGGCCTTGGTGACTGTTTCTAGTTGCTGCAGGTGTCTGGTAAGGTACATCCCAAAAGGGGCATTGTACTCAATTATGGGCCTGATGAGGGATGAGTAAAGAGGCACGATGACCTCCCCTGATCTAGATCCCTTCATGATTAGGTGGGCTATATAAAATGTCTTTCTAACCACTTTGGCCGCGTGGTTGTCAAATGAGAAATTGCTATCAAGTTGGGTCCCCAGGTCCCTAATTACTTCTTCCATACTTAATGGATTACCACCTATGTGGTAATTTGTGGGCACTTTGTTTTTGCCAAAGGGGATGACTATACACTTTTTGGTATTTAGCTTGAGGCCATGGCTCTGGCACCAGTTGTATGTTTCTATGAGGCCCTTTTAGAGGATGCTTGTGTCGGCTGGAGAGTCGATTATGACGCCCAGTTTGCAGTCATCTGCGAACTTGGTCAGCCACAGCCCTTCCGTGTTGGCCTGTACCTCCGAGAAATATATACCGAACAAGAGAGGTCCCAGGACTGAGCCTTGTGGGATGCCACTTGTAACTGGTTTGGAGTCTGACATGGCTCCAGCAATTCTTACCATGTGGGTTCTGTCCTTGAGCCAGTTTGCAACCCATCTAGTGACATAGGGGTTTATGTTTAAGCTGGTGAGCTTATCTATAATGCCCAAGTGGGGTATTGTATCGAAGGCTTTTGCGAGGTCCAGGTAGGCTGTGTGGACAACCTTCCCCTCGTCAATGGCCTTGGTGACTGTTTCAAAGAAATCGACCAGGTTTAAGAGGCAGGATCTGCCCTTAACAAAGCCGAACTGGATAGGATCCAGTGTCTGTAGGTCCCCAATATCTTTATTTATGAGGTCCATGATGATCCTTTCCACAGCTTTGCAGACCAAGCTAGTCAGGCTTAAGTGGCGATAGTTTCCAGGATCCGTTGAGGCACCACCTTTGTGGAGAGGGACCACTGTTGCTGTACGCCACTCTTTGGGTACATATCCTGTAGTAAGGCTGAGATTTAACAGTAGTTTTATGTTTGGGTTTAGCTCTTCTTGAAGTTCATGAAGGACGCAGCCCGGGACACTGTCTGGTCCCATTGATGCTGTGTTTTTTGCTTTGGAGATGTCTGTGGGTTCGGTGTATTTTTTGTCATTTTGGACTAATCTGAGCATATCTGGGAATTCCCACCCAGGTTCCTAACATAACTAAAGAAAGCCTTGTGATTATCCTTAGTGTCCTGTGCAATTTTTCTCTTGAAGCTGGCCTTAGACAATTTTATGAGTGCCCGTAGTTTTTTGCTAATACTGATCAGAGATGCCTTCCCTTTTTGGGATTTTGCTCTATCATGTAGTAGCTTCCTCCTTCTATTGTATAGTTTGTTTATGGCTGGGTCCACCAGACAGGACGTCTGCTTTTTGAGGATTGGGTCTTGGTTTTATTTGGGACTGCATGATCCATGCATTCCTGAAGGTGTTCATAGAATGCATTTATAAAGGATTCTGCAGTCTGGGCCGTATTTTCCACAGGCCCGGGGGCTTTGAAGGATTCCAACTCAGTTTTGAGGAGTGTGAAATTTGCTTTAGAGAAGTTTTTCATTGTAGTTTTCTGGGCAGGGGGTGGGGTCGGGATGTGAATATCCAGTGAGATTAGTTTATGGTCTGATCTTACCAGTGAGGGATACACTTCTGGTCTGGAGCATAGAGTCCCCATGTTGGTGATGATCAGTTCCAGTATGGTTTCCCCTCTTGTGGGAGTGGTAACAAGTTGTTCCATAGCATTTGAGTTTATAAATTCTAGAAACCTTTGGGCTAGGGTGTTGGAGCTAGAGTAATGCTCCCAGTCTATGTTTGGGTAGTTGAAGTCGCCCAATATAATGGTGTTTGGAGAGACCTTCATATTTTCCAGTGTTCTCAGGAAGGCCGAGTGAGGTTCCTGGGTTTGGGAAGGAGGTCTGTATCAGGCTATAAACTGGAAGGCAGTTTTACCCACTGCTAGTTGCACATGGATAGTCTCTGATGCTTCGTGCTGTGCCACCAACCTGGAAGTGTGGGTATCTTTGAGGAATATTGATACTCTCCCTCATTTTGTGGTTCAGTCCAAGTTTTGGGGCTGAAAAGCATGGTATGAGGTATAACCTGGTAGTGCTGGGGTGCTCTCAGGAGCCTTGAACCAGGTTTCTTTTACTGTACAGACATCGTTGTTCTCCATGCTATGGAGAGTTTTGAGTGCATGCATCTTGAGGTTTAGACTTCTGGCGTTGAGTAGCATTACGCTTAGTTTCTTATCCCTTGTGATACCTATGGAGGTGGGTTTGTCTTTTGAGCCTTTCCTAAAAAAGGCACTATGGGGATAGCTATAGCCTTTTCCAATATCCGAAAGCCCAGGGGTGACAGGTGCAAGCCATCCCTAGCAAAGCATCGTGGCTTGTCGAGCATGTCATCCAAGGCTGACAGGCATTGGATCCCCTTTGAATGACACCAATACTTAAGCCAATTGTTGAAATTGATCATCTTGTCTTCATATTGTGGCATAATTCTTGGTGAGGGTAAGATGCTACTCAAGTTCAGAGTCATACCAGCCTGGGCTACATGCTCAGAGAGCTCCTCTGTGTCTCTTTTCATGTAGTCCAGGGAGGTTCATCTCAGGTTATTCACACCAGCATGGACAATGACTGAGTCATATTTGTACTTGCCTTGGATTGACCTGAGTGCTTGTGTTATGTGGTGGATCCTAGCGCTCGACAGGCAGCTCACCGTGACCTTCTCCTTGTTCAGCCTGGTGAGCGGGACGTCAGTGTGCCTAACGATAGAGTCACCTATTACAAGTGTATCAGGTGTGTTGTTTAGCCTTAAGGGCTGTGACTGTTCAGCACACTGGCTTTGTGAGCTATGTGTTGCACGTGTTTTGTTTTGGGGTAGCGGATGCTTGGGTGTCTGCTTTGGAGGTCTCTGCTGCTTAGGCAGATTTTTATTTAGAGCCTCCGAATATGTTTTTGTGTGTTTATGTGTTTGGTTTGCTGTCATAGTAGGTCTATGTGAGACTGGAGTTTTAGTGAGTGTGGTTTCCTTCTAATCCTGACTGGTTATGCCAGCACTGAGTTGAGAGAGCTTAGCCTCCAGTTTGGCTATATGGTTGCATCTCTCACATGTGTTGGAATTTGTTGGGAGGAGGAGAGGGTTGTCTGTGTACATGAGGAAGTTGTAACATTGCCTCAAGATTCCCAGATTCACCAGCTGGACCGGAGAGGAGATTGACAACTGACCTTTGGACATGCTAGAATAGTATTGGGAATTCCTTTATAATTGAAAAAAGGGCCAATGTGGAACAAGGTACTCAAGGGGAGTTTGTGAGGGTGTAGTGCTTTTAATTTTTTAGTGCTGACTTAGTGAGCAAGTGCCAGGTAACTTAAATGCAATGTGTTACAGGTAACTTAAATGCAAAAATGACAAACAGTAACTTTCTTTCAAGTGAAACAAGGAAATAAGTACAGTAAGCAATGCAGATATCACTAGGGATCCACAGAAGCACTGAAAAGACGCATTTTAGGTGGAATTAGCGTTTCAGGGAAATAACAAGCAAACAAACAACCAGCATAGAAATAAAGCTAGATTCAGCAGGCCTGGATCTAGTCTATGCTACAGCAAACAAGGTGTACCAATTTCAGTAAGAAACAGTTCAAATATGCAGGCACTATAAGCCTTTAACCAGAATTTCCCAGCTCAGAAGGGCAGAGTCCAGCCTGTCCTCCCACAAGAGTGCAGATCACGAACCTTCTTAATGTAAAATAACTGGCCTGAAGCCCAAGTGCTTAAACCAGAACTAATACACTTTTAGAATAACAGACACTGAGCCCTCAATCAGCAGTTCCCAATTTAGAAGGATGTAAGCTACCTGTCCTGCCACCACAGTGCAGGCCACAAATCTTCCTAATGTAAAACAACTGGTCTGAAGCCCAAGTGCTTAATCCAAAAGACTTAGAATGATAGCTACACTTTAATCAAGTTACTACCAAGCAGTAATAAATACAACTGAATACTTTAAAGAATGCCTGGATTAGTGCTCAAGTTATACAAACAAAGCTAGATTCAGCAGGCCTGGATCTAGTCTATGCTACAGCAAACAAGTTGTACCAATTTCAGTAAGAAGCAGTTCAAATATTCAGGCACTATAAGCCTTTAACCAGAAATTCCCAGCTCAGAAGGGCAGAGTCCAGCCTCTCCTCCCATAAGAGTGCAGACCACGAACCCTCTTAATGTAAAATAACTGGCCTGAAGCCCAAGTGCTTAAACCAGAATTAATACACTTTTAGAATAACAGACACTGAGCCCTCAACCAGCAGTTCCCAACTTAGAAGGATGTAAGCTACCTGTTCTGTCACTACTGTGCAGACCACAAACCTTCTTAATGTAAAACAACTGGCCTGAAGCCCAAGTGCTTAAACTAAAAGGCTTAGAATGAGTTACACCAAGCAGTAATAAATACAACTGAGTACTTTTAAGATGACACAAAAGCAAAATAAAGTAGGAAGAAACACAAATACAGTAAAAGCAGATACATTTTTTTGTCTTGAATAAAAGACATCTGCATGCACTGATATATCAAATAAATGAGAGAGCCACTAGAAAAGTGTGTAATGTAATTAATAAAGGTATAATTCCTGGAGTGTGTCCGTGTCACTTTTTCGATATGTTGTTGTACCCTTGCATTATAGAAATAGTACTGTTGTATTAAGCGCAGTCAACCCACACATGTGTAGGCCCATATAAAGTGGATGAAGGGAGGGCCTGTAGCTGTTAAGCATATATACAGTCCTCAACTGTCGGTTCATGGCCGGCATGTACAGGTTAATCTGGCACATGAGTAGCTTGTTATTGTGTTCCCCAGAAATGTCAGTGTGCTGCTAGAAATGTAGGGGGCTGTCAAAATATACCTGATAATGTCACCTGAACACACCCAGATATGTAGATATATAAATATAAATGAAATATATAAATATGTAGCAGTAACATCTGCATCCAGGACAGTTTGTATGTCAGATACAGGTCAGGTATATCAAGAACTAGCAAAACCCATTTTACAATTTAACGGACATTGCTTAGTGTAATAATACATGTAGGGGATATATAACTGCAGTCAGTAGGAATGTAGTGTAAACTATAAGTATATTTAAATTGTTAATGGAGGTATCTTTTTACACCCTATTGTATGTGCATAAACAATGCAATTCCACACCTCAATGGGTATGCTTAATCTCATAACATTTGTTGGGACACATGTCCTATTGGTTTATAAATATCTGCATTTACTTTGATGCATGTGCCCTGTTCACATCCCAAAATCTTGGTGGCCTGTTGCCACCAATCAATCCTGCATGCTGTTGGAAGGTCCACTGTTGTTCTATATATGCATGTGTTATGCTTGCTGTTGAACTGTTGGAACTCTGGTGTGTTGGGTTAATGGGAATACTACTGTATGCTGTTACAAATAAATTGGAATGCTGTTGGCTATTACTAAACCATATTGTCATTAAATCCTCCTAAACATAGAACGTATGGGAAGGCCGGTCCCAGCAAACCCACCTGTCCCACCTCAGCTGGCGATGGCACCTGGCACCAACAGGTCCGGTGCCAGCCCGGGACCTCCTCCTCCATTGGTCCTGTGTCACCTTCGGGTGGAAGTGCTGCAGGGGATGGGGCTTGTCTGCCCCGTGCAAGTGTGGCCAGAGGAGGGCCACCTATCACCCTCCGAACAGTCTGGGCTGTGGTGCGTAGGGAGATCGAGCATTCAGTCGCTGATCCTCTATGCCAGCTCGAGGCAAGAGTGGTGTGACTCACGGGTGAGCCTGCCCCTCCTATGCAGCCCCAGCACAGCCACCCTCTGGGCTGTGAAGGTACAGTGGTGACTGCCCATGGGTGGGGATCTCAGTTCCACTGTTGCCATCTGTGGGCTCATGGGCTTGCGGTTTCCAAACACCCTTCCCCATCAACGGTGTTCACCCACCCAATGTGTCATATTCCACCCCTGTATGCATCTTGTTTGTCTTGTCTGTTTACCTCCCCAACCTACCTCCCAAAATATACCTACATCCCCAACCCACATTCCACTCTCACCTGAAAAAAAAATGGGCAATCTGCTCCCACAAAAAAATTATGACCCATACATAGCTGCCCATTTTGCACACGTCAGCTGGATACAAAAACTGAAATTTAATTGGCAGTACAACATACTTCGTTGACCTCACCCCTCTCTCAGGGGTGGAAGGTTTCAAATTTCCATCCAAATTACTAGTATATGCACAGCTGTTGCTGTTAAAGAAATGGGCAGCTATGGACCTTCCCTACACCCATCCTGCACATCCCAAGCTGTATTCCCTACTGTCTTCGCCTCTTTGTACCCCTTTTTCACCACTTTCCTATCTCCCCATTTTCTTTTCTTTCAAAGAAATGAGCGCGGGGGTTAGCGGGAGTAAGCACTTTTAAGCAGTAGTTAGCGGGTCTGCGCGAGTGTGTGCCTGTGTGCACTTGCGTGCCCTTAGCTAAGCATCTCGCAAACCCGCTTACAACTGCTTAAAAGTGCCTTAGTCACTCTGTATGTCAGGGCCCTTGTTCTGCTCAGCAGCAAAATAAAATACCTCTGTCAGTCTCGAACCCCGGATCTTGTACACACTAGATTGCATGAAGTACCACTGAGCCATGGTAAACATACAACAAATTGGTGCTGAAATCAATATATCATGCATCAGAATGAGTGAATGTAAAGGACAAATAGGAATGCCATAACACAAATCCTGTTCTGTGGATCCTTACCAGCAGTTCTTCTGGAATTCAATTACATGACTGTGAAAAGAGAACCAGCCATTCTAGCAGGAAATAATATTACAGCAGCACTTTACAACCCCCACACAGTATCATAGTAGGACAAACACTAGCATATCTGATTAGGGCAGAGGCCATACTTCGCAACTGTGACTAAATTTCAGACATGTCCCTGATTTTGAGACAGGTTTCAGCTGTGTCCCTCTGAATCCCTTTGAAAGGTACTGACATTATGCAGAAAGGTGGTGAATTACACTTAATGAATAATGATAATAAGTAAGAGTTGGACATGTTGGGCAGAAAGGTGGTGAATTACACTTAATGAATAATGATAATAAGTAAGAGTTGGACACGTTGGGCAGAAAGGTGGTGAATTACACAATGAATAATGATAATAAGTAAGAGTTGGACACGGGCAGAAAGGTGGTGAATTACACTTAATGAATAATGATAATAAGTAAGAGTTGGACACGTTGGGCAGAAAGGTGGTGAATTACACTTAATGAATAATGATAATAAGTAAGAGTTGGACATGTTAGGCAGAAAGGTGGTGAATTACACTTAATGAATAATGATAATAAGTAAGAGTTGGACATGTTAGGCAGAAAGGTGGTGAATTACACTTAATGAATAATGATAATAAGTAAGAGTTGGACACGTTGGGCAGAAAGGTGGTGAATTACACTTAATGAATAATGATAATAACTAAGAGTTGGACATGTTGGGCAGAAAGGTGGTGAATTGCACTTAATGAATAATGATAATGAGTAAGAGTTGGACACGTTGGGCAGAAAGGTGGTGAATTACACTTAATGAATAATGATAATAAGTAAGAGTTGGACACGTTAGGCAGAAAGGTGGTGAATTACACTTAATGAATAATGATAATAAGTAAGAGTTGGACATGTTGGGCAGAAAGGTGGTGAATTACACTTAATGAATAATGATAATAAGTAAGAGTTGGACACGTTAGGCAGAAAGGTGGTAAATTACACTTAATGAATAATGATAATAAGTAAGAGTTGGACATGTTGGGCAGAAAGGTGGTGAATTACACTTAATGAATAATGATAATAAGTAAGAGTTGGACACATTGGGCAGAAAGGTGGTGAATTACACTTAATGAATAATGATAATAAGTAAGAGTTGGACACCGCTTGTACTTCAGGAAATGCGTATTAACCCATATACTCTGGTTCTCTCAAAGTCTCAACTTAATGTCTCTAATATTGTAAAGGTGTACCTAAAAATGAAAATACCAAGCAGCAGCAACCAGATGAAAAATGGCACGGACTGTTTATTCCAAATAAAAGTGAGCACTTTCGGCTACAATAATATACAGCCTTCCTCAGACAAAGTATAAAGCCCCAGCATTACACTGGGCTTAAATAATACATCAATCCTCTTCAGCTGACCCAAACAATTAACAAATTAAACAAATTATTAAATTTGCAAACAACTAAAACTTTACAAGATTCATATTACCCCTACAAATTTCATATATAATTATAGAACTATATAAAAAATTAGTATAAATATCATATAAAATAGAATAGAATAAAACACATTGATTTAAATGTAATATATGACATTTAAGAACCACTCAACATGCATATAAGTATAAATATATATGTGTGTGTATATTATACTTATATTTAAATTTAAATTTAAATGTAGATATGTCTGTAAAAAAACACCAACCATATAATTTAATAACCTTGCTAAGAAGGCATTATTGCCTACTAATTTATCTACATAAGGCTTTTAACTTTAAAATACACTTAATGGAGGCAACATCATTTAGCCCTGGTGGAAACTGTGCAGATGTTCTAACTTGCCAGAACAGCTCCTGCTCTTCTAAATGTAGCTGCCAGGGCCCACCTCTAATCTCATTATTTATCTGATGTATAACAGAAAATAGTAAACTATGTTCTGGATATTCAAGAATATGCCTAGCTAATGCGTTTGTCAAGTCATTCCTTCCTATGGCATATAAATGTTCGTAAATTTGCTTTCTCAGTTTCCTCTCTGTTTTGCCAATGTAAAAGGAAGGACATTTTTCACAAACAGCGACATAAACCACCCCACTTGACTCACAGTTAAAGTTTCCTTGGATGGAAATATTTAATTTATTAATATTGATTTTACTACAAGCTAATACATATTTACACTGGCTACACATTCCACATTTTCGCATACCAAATATTTTTTGTTTACTAGGATTCCTACTTTTTTCCACAATTGCCTTTAAGTTGGGACCCCTTCTATATGTAAACATCGGATGCATGCCCAAAGTTTTAGCTAATGCTCTATCTTCCAAAATGATATTCCAATTTTTGGTCAATATATCCCTAATCACCTGGAAGTCAATGCTATACGTGAACAAAAAAGCAATATTGTTTGATACCAAATCATTATTATTGTGTGTGCCCAACTTAGTCGACCTATCCAATAGTGCACCTCCCAACAATGGCCTAAAGTGACCATTTTATTTTTTGGTCTGCACTTCCTCTTGTAACTGTTTTATAAGATTATATGGACAGCCTCTACATAGGAACATTTTGCCTATATTATCACATTCTCTAAGAAAGTCAGCCTCCTCTGACATCATCCTGGCAGCCCTAACAAGCTGTCCTTTAACCACACTTCTTTTTTGATGGATAGGGTGACAACTTGAAAAGTGAAGGTAACTATTAGAATGAGTTGGTTTTCTATGGATGGAAGATTTAAACTTGTTGTTAACCCTATCCTTAGATATAGTTACATCTAAGAAATGCATTTCTTCCATACTCATAGAATATGTAAACTCCAAAAAGTCAGTCATCATTGAAATGCTGTCTATGAAGTCAGAAATTAGATCTGGTGAACCATTCCAAATAAAACACATATCATCTTGGTATCTTGTGTACCAAGAGACATGTTGTTGATATAATTCATTATTAAACAAAAATTCATGTTCCCAGGATGCCATTACGCTATTAGCAAAACTACATCCGCATGGTGACCCCATGGCAATTCCAGTTTTTTGTAAATAAAATTGATTCTTAAACATTAAAAAATTATTTGATAAAACAATATCCAGGAGGGTCTCCACAACATACATCTGTGCAGAAGTAGCATTTTTAGTAAGCATAAAATTCCTGGTTCAATCTATACCAAGTTGGTGTGGAATTACCGTGTATAGGTCTTTTACATCTACTACCAGAAACACATACTCTGAATTATATCCAATTTTACTAAAATTTTCCAAGTAGTCACAGGAATCTTTACATATCTGGGGTTCCCCTTGTAACATCAGCTTAAGTATCCCATCCACAAACTTCGCACAAGCATAAGTAATAGATCCTCTCCCATCAACTATAGGCCGAAATGGGGGATCTACTAAATTTTTATGAATTTTCGATGTGCCAAATATAGTGGGAATTTTTGGAGCTGGCATGGATAGAAAGTGAAAGATGTTACAATCAATACTTCCTTCCAAAAATAAATCATCCAAGACACCCCTAATTTTCCTATAGGCTCCATTTATCTCATTAAGACTGGAAATTGAGTATATATCAGACTGCAGGTGATTTAACATCTTTTTATCATATAAATATTCGTCCATGAACATCATGTGCAAATTCCTACAAAAGCAGGCTGCAATCTCTGCCAACAAACTCAATCAAAAAATTTTAAATAAAGAGAGAGAGAGAGAGAGAGAAGAAAACTATAAAAATTTAAAATAAAGCCAAAGATACAGCAAAGTGAAAACTACAAACACATACAAAGGAAAGGTATGTAACAGATATGTATTTACAGGCATGTAGTAGATGTATTAGAAGACTACTCTACATATTTTGAAACATCAATATGTGGCAGCAGTACATATCTATGCACAGATGCCCTGCCTAACTACTGCCATGGACAAATCAGTGTGTAGCTGTGTGCAGTGGGACATAACTGTGATATATGTAGCTCAGCATTAAATGTCAAACATCTGAACCATGTCATCTGTGTTCTGTACAGTAGTGTGGACAATGGCTGTTTGCTGGTATATGACATGTGGTGGTTAAGTGCTGTGGTTGTGATTTGTTAGGTTTGCAGTGTTGTAGCCAGTGAGGCCTGCTAAAGCCACATGGGCTGAGAACACCTTCAATGCATTTCGCACATTGTGCAATATAATTACATAGCTGTATACCTCACATATTTCGCATAATTGATATTCCCACCATGAAGGGTGGACTGTATATGCACCTATACATATATCTATATGTACACCAATGGATGTTTATATGTATGTGTACATATATATATATATATATATATATATATATATATATATATATATATATTTACTGAGACAGATGCCTGGTGACAAAGCCATGGCCTCAAGCTCAATGTCTGAAATTCATTTGCATCCCTTTTGCTAAAAACTCTGTACCCATGAACTACCACATAGGTGGTAGTTGACTTAAGCAGTAAAAGAAACAAGCAGTAAAAGAAACTCACCACTGAGCAAAGCAGCCATGGATAAAAAGAGCTGTATTTACAAGAGAACAAAAACCAAGGATGCACCAACAGCTATGTAGAAATCCAAAAATTATCAGCAAACAAATCCAAAACGACAACAGCCAATGATATATTCCACTTTTTATTGACAGGAACAGAATAAAATAGTAAGCGCTTTCACATCCTATGATGCTTCTTCAGACTTCAAAGTCGTTGACTTAACACCAACAGTGTGATAAGAGACCATGGGACACAGGTGGACAGTAGCCTCACCCTTGATAATCACAGTGCCACACTGGTCATGTAATCTGTCTACATGGCACACCTCATCACAAAAGCTGTGTCATCCAGGGAAAAAGAGGTCAGTGTTCCCCTCTACTCATCTCTCACAAACCCCATTATAGAGTACAATGCCCCTTCTGGTATGTACCTCACAAGATATCTACAGCAATTGGAAAGGCCACAGACATATCTCACAAAGAGTTATAATGCCCTCAAGCAGGTGCCCTATGCATACCGTCTCACCAAACCACAGCTACACTGTGTTGCATACCGGCAACCCAGAGGTGACCCCTGTCTAACATACAAAGCTATGTCAAACCCAGAGCTGTTGGACATGCTCCACATAAACAGATCACTATCCCTACGAGCTACACACTCTAGGGACCTAAACCTTGTCACTACAATAGACAGAACATGCTGGAGGGATAGATTCCTATCTCAGAGACATCCCATACTGTGGAACAAACTACCTAGCAATAGCAAACAAAGCTTCTCAGTAACACTCATCATGAATAGTCTTGATGATTGGATGGGAGATAGGAATTACACCCCGGGAATCACCTCTGTGGCTCTGCTTGACAGGGACACATGGAACTAAATTACTTGGGTGTCAAAGGCCAGAGTACCATCTGGCTAGGCTTCTATAGGCCCTAGGACCAATAGCCTATAACCTACCTATGAACCAATACACATCCACATGTACTTGTTGCAATAATTGCTATGTGAGGTTGACTGAGTGTGACGGTGAATGTGTTGGTGAATGTGTCACAGCTTAGTGGGAAATTGTTTCTGTCATGGTATTATGTGTCCTAGCTCTGATCCCAGCAAAAGATGTGTATGCTATTGCTAGCCAGAAAAAGCAGTATGGCATGTGGTCCGACGTAGTCCCTTTGTGTTAACTGAGGTGTGCCATTGGACGATAAAGCAGTACATGTATGCTCATTGATTGGTACTGCTGGTGAATCAAACCCCTGCATGAACTGTAGTACTACCTGAAGCTGTAGGCCTAAACAGCACAGTATAGTGTATGTCCACATTGCTTGGACACACTGTTTTGTGTGTTACCTGTAGTCCTCACAATTACATTCCTCAGGCATAAGGGTTTGTAAGTCCTGACACACAGTACTGTATGGTACACATGTAAAGCTCATCTGGTTTGCCATACCTCTGTGTCCTGTATGTATGTCTGATGTGTGTGTGGGTATGCCTGTAACATGCCCTCGGTCATATGTGTGTTACAGGATATAAGTGGGTATCTAGCAACTTGTATAGTCTAGTATAGCAGTATGCCTCCTATATTCACGAATGTGCACATATTGTAGGTAGGGGTTTTCCATCAACAACTAGTGTGGTATACTGGTAATACTGTAACTGGACTTTACAATCATTGCAATGGATTATATATTTCATTATGCATTATCTGGATATATACCTACTGTGGCTAGGTGGTGCATTGTGTCGCATACAGTGTGCCATGTACTGTTGCATAGTCTTACATAGTGGTTTCTCTTTGTTGCTGTGCAGAAAATGTTTTAATATATAGAGCATGTCAGGCAGTGTCAGGCAGTTGTGGGTTGAGCACTGATATGTGGTATTGAAAGTGTGTATCCTCTGACAGACAATAGTTTGCTATTTATGGTGGTTCACTGATATCTGTACTGTAGAATGTTAAGTGTGCCACATGACTTGCTCACACATATTGTTTTCTTGTCTTCCAGGGCCATGTCCCACTATTGCAATCCTGCCTGCAGCCATGCAGAGGATGAGATACTAACCAACTGTCTCATCGAACAGTACACCCTGCTATTTTCAAGAACCAGCCAAGGCCAGCATGAGTGGACTGCACTGTGGCAAGATGTTGTCCATAGGATAAATGACATAGGCATGCATAACCTGACTTATGAGCAGGTGCGACATCACTGCACTGATTTACTTAGACATATCTGGCAGCATGCGTCTGATGTCCATAGGCAACAGTTTGCCACAGGTGGTGGGGTTACCACCTATCCCCCCCCCACCAGAGTGGAGGAGCTGCTCCTGAGCCTGGGGGCTCCAGGCCAACAACAACAACAACAGCACACATGCATCATCATGGAGGCAGGAGCCTCCCCAGCAAGTTCACATGGAGCGTGCAGGTAAGCTGGCATATCTGTAGACTACTGTTACCTCAATTGTTAGATCATGCATATGTGAGATGTGTACTGTATAGTTAGAAGATGTGGAGCCTGGTGTTGTTCAATACTGATAATTTGGAACATGATGTGTAGGCCTGTGACTGCCAACCATTGTGCTACTGTAAGATTGCAAGGCCACAGTAGCAATGCCACAGTTGTTGCCACTGACAAACTATTTTATATCCTTGTAGGTCCCTCTGGTGTGACAGCAAGGCAGCAGACCCATGCTGGTGAGTATGTTCTACATTTAATATTGCTAATAAAATGTGCATGTCATAGGTGAGGTGTAGGCCATGTACACATGTAACATACCTACGCATAATGCATGCTGTGCATGTTTGCTGTGAGACTATGCACATCTCAGTAACATGAGTGGCTGCCTCAAACACATGCAATACACAGAACATCCCAAACAATTGTGGCTACACTATAGTGGACATTGGATAGGCAGTCGATACTCATGCATATGACATACACAACTCCGTCATACACAGTACATGTTAATTTGCTACACATGGTGCATTCAGACACACACTGTAAGGTCACACTCCAGTATCCCAAATGTCATCCACAAAGCACACATAATATACTTGAGGGGTAGAGGCCTATCATGGGGCAGTGCGACACTCTCCAACACGCAACACATTCATGTTAGGCAATGCTCCCTATTGGGCACCTTACAAACCCATGTAACAACTGGCTGTGAAATGGTGAATGTAGCCATGGTACTGCGGTTCAGGTACAGCATGATAGGTGCCAGTCTGGCACACATAAGTAGCCATGAGTGGCCACATGATGCTGCATGATGATGGCTCATGATACAACACGCCATCCAATTACCACAGTACTACACATAGCATTAACTGCTATGCACCTCAATGTTGTGTGTGTGCAAACATATGCACCGATACACAATATGCATAGCAATCACCATTTGTACAAAGTGACACATATATGTCCTGTAATGCTATTGAGTGTATAGGTCACATGGCACACACTGTGTATGTGTGATGTTTAATGTTGCAGTTGTGTTGTAGCATGCCATGTCATGGCTGGCAATGGCATGTCCACAATATGTCCTACACTCACCATAACCACTGTACAATGGCTAGGTTGTGCAATGGTATTCCATCAGGTATACATGCACCACTCATCCTGTGTGCATACATAGCATGCATGTGATAAACCTGTGTCCACAATCATCTGCTAAAGACACAGATGATCTAATCAGAAATGGATATCTATGTGATACACAGATACACATTCAGCCATGGTATGTATACCTGTGAGTGATGGTGCATAGGACATTGCAGAGCTTGTAATACTTGCACAGCAATGTTGTGTCCATGTACACATTGCATTCCAGGGTGAGGACAATCACTGAACAACAACACACATGCATCAAAGCCATATATACAGTTATTAACAAGGACTGGCTACACTCGCACTGCATGCTGTTGAGCAACACACTTCCCCATGCTGACACGTGATATGACTGTTTATCTTGTGATACTGTGCCCCACCATCAACCACTATTGGGTATGTTCTGGATTGCTGGTGGTGTGTGGTGTGGCTCTGCTTTAGTGAGGAGTGTATTTGTGTGCATGTGTGCATGTGTTCATGTGTGCATGTGTTCATGTGTGCATGTGTGCACGTGTTCATGTGTGCATATGTGCACGTGTTCACTTGTGCATGTGTTCATGTGTGCATTTGCTCATGTGTGCATTTGTGCATGTGTGCATTTGTTCATGTGTTCTGACATCATGTACAGGTCATAAAGTGTGTTTCCTGAGATAGTGATAATGATGATAGGTGTGTTGAGGCACAGGCATGTTTGCCAGGGTCTGTTATTGGGCCACCAATCGACAGTACACAGCTATCCACCCCATCCATGCACACAGTCATACTATGCCAATGCATCCCTCATCACCAATGCCCCTAGCTGAGGGATATTTTACAGTCAGCTATGGCCAGGACAGTGTGGTACCTATGGCACATCCATCTGGACACAGCAGCCATACCCAGAGGTCTGAAATGGTACCACATAGGCAGATGACCAGGGGTTCTCTTCGGAGCACTGCTGGTCATCATGTCCCTGGCAGATATGCCACAGGTCTTACAACCTTACGCATGTTCCAGGCTGTCATGGAGGCACTGGCACATATGGAATGGTACACCAGACAGGGACTAAGGGCACAGAGGGCACATAACCCCACTTTAACTGACAGTATCCGTGACCTAGCAGATGCCATCCATAATTACACTGAGGTCATGGATAGACATTGGGGTGAGACATTAGATGTCCTCCACAATGTCATGTCTATGTGTCAGGACAGTGTGGGATGGGTGAGACGTGGACGTGGACGTATGCCAGCAACAACAGCAGCTGGAAGTCACCGCAGACGTCCCTCAAGTCACAGCCGCTCCCATAGTGCCAGTACCAGCCCCAGCAATGTTGGGGTTCGCTGTCCATAGACCGTCCTGGAAGACCACATGCACTTGGCGCTGGATAGTCCCAGCAGGGACCTGGGACCAGTGTACATCCATCTACCTCTGGGGATAGTACCCAGTCTGGCTTAGTACCTGATAGTATCAGTAGCACCCCTGCCAGGCACAGGTACCGTATCCGTGGCAAGAGACGGTGATCTGTAAAGCCTGGCAGGTACAGTCTGTGGCTGTCCCACAAATACCCATATATGGCAGCCACATGGTGGAACTGTGTGCATGCAGACACACACACACATGAATCAGACACCTACGTGTAACACATACCTGCACACATTACATCAACATTGGCCCATAGCAGTACTCTTGCCCCTGACACACATACACACACACACACACACACACACACACACACACACACACACACACACACACACACACACACACACACACACACACACACACACACACACACACACACACACATACATGTCGACTGGATGGCTCACTGTAGGCCTCTGGCAAACCAACAACACACCCTGTGCATATGATGAAACCTGTGCCACCTCCTGTCATCTGTAAAATCGATGCAGGAACAGGCTACCATGGTGCTGATGCACAGGGTGACTTTACAGCAGTATAGCAATGTTACCATGTTGTCAGCAGTAGAGTGTAATGATATGCTTGAAGGTGTAGCTGAGCAGGCATGATGCATTAAAGCTGTGATTGTCATTGTAGTATTGTTTACACCAGTGTTAGTTAAAATAGTGTATTGTCCACCCATGTGCCACTTAGCTGATGTGTGTAGTATTGGCAGCATGTGTTAGAGAGTGGACAGTATGTGTGGGACGTGTGTAGCACAGATTTGCAGATGTACATTTGTGAATATGGTGGAGGTGCACTGTCTGCATGTACGTGCATAGTGGGCACATGGACAGGGTGACATGCCCTGTATTACACAGTAACACTCCATAGTTTCTATTAGTGGCCAGTATGCATTGTACTACACACATTTCGGAACCTGACTACACATGTGTGTATGACATGGTTTGACACTGTGCTGTGGGTGATACTGTTACTATCTGTCATTGTTTTGCATTCTGGTAGTATATATAACTTCAACAGCCTGACCATAACCAATCATTAGATGATGTCTTGACAACTGACACACAGATGTAGGACACACAGCAACATTTAGATCCTTCAGGTACTATACTATGCCAGTAACCAGTGGTATTCACCTGCACCCATTACTGAGACCACTCCTGTTTGGCATATAGCTCTCTTAGGTACAAGCAATCATAGAAGGGATATGTCCGTCCACGTCTGGCAATGCATACTGTGGCCTATAATGCATTCTCCAGATGACACACACACATCCTCCACAAGGGTATCATACAGACAAGATACCTATTGTCAAACCCATGCTGTAAAGCTATAAGCCAAATTATGCATAGTCATCCACCTTTACGGAAAATAGTATCCCCACAGTACCACATAGGTAGTAGCCACCAACATGATGGACAGGTACCAATGTGTACATGCAACCAAGTGGTACGTCATCTCTTCTTTGATAATCACATTTACAAAGGTATATTTAAATCCCTCGGTGGATCACATAAGTAATAAGGGGTCTACATGCATATCCACAAAGGTTGTCGTACACCTATAATGAATAGCCATCATTGATAGACCCTGCTGCTTTTGAACAGGTCTGACATGTACCTCGGCCATAAACCCTCACTCACACAATTCTATAGGAACCGTAATGAGTGTGTGTGACACAGTTGACCTAGGCCAGGGATCACTGCAGTGGCTGGCCTTGTCACAAGCATACAGATGTGACCTAAGGTCTGGAAAGCAGCAGCACACTCTTGAAAAGATGACAGATGTGTTCTTGGAGAAAGCAGGGTTCCCACACATGCAATCATTGAGGTCACATGTATGTATATGCATTTGCCACACAGCTACCTCACATGTGCAATGCACATACTGGTGTCATACAGTAGTAAAAGCAAAATCCACAATCCATTGTCCAACAGTGTCACACACATAGAGCACACACACTCACCAAGTGCAGGATTCAAACTCCCTACCTAACTACTTCATGATACTACAAGAGTACAGATTTTCACAATGCGCTATACACATTACTGTGAGTTTTATTTTCCACAGGTATATTTTTAGGATGGTGACATCATCAGACCTAACAAAGATTAGTATCCCACTTTTAAGGTGTGTGAGTACTCTCCAAAAAGGGTGCTCCTCTCCAAGGAGATCACACGCAAACAGACGTACACTTGTCAAGTGCAGGATTCAACCCCCTTCTTAATTGGTTTATGATACTACAAGATTACACATTAACATGACGCGCTATACACATTACTGTGAGTTCTCTTTTCCACAGGTATATTTGTAGGATGGTGACATCATCAGACCTGACAAAGATTAGTATACCACTTTTAAGGTGTTTGAGTACTCTCCATAAAGGTTGCTTCTCTCCAAGGAGATTACACACAAACACACACTTGTCAAGTGCAAGATTCAAACCCCTACCTAACTGGTTTATGACACTACAGGAGTACACATTTACACGAAGCTCTACACACAATACTGTGAGTTCTCTTTTCCACAGGTATATTTGTAGGATGGTGACGCCATCAGACCTGACAAAGATTAGTATACCACTTTTAAGGTGTTTGAGTACTCTCCAAAAAGGTTGCTCCTCTCCAAGGAGATGGCACACAAACAGGCACACACACACTTATCAAGTGCAGGGTTCAAACCCCTACCTAAGTGGTTTATGACACTACAGGAGTACGCATTTACACAATGTGCTATACAAATTACTGTGAGATCTTTTTTCCACAGGTATATTCGTAGGATGGTGACATCATCAGACCTGACAAAGATTAGTATACCACTTTTAAGGTGTTTGAGTACTCTCCAGAAAGGTTGCTCTTCTCCAAGGAGATCACACACAAACAGACACTTGTCAAGTGCAGGATTCAAACCCCTATCTAACTTGTTTATGATACTACAGGAGTACGCATTTACATGACAAGCTATACACATTACTGTGAGTTCTCTTTTCCACAGGTATATTTGTAGGATAGTGACATCATCAGACTAGACAAAGTGGGTTACATTAGGTGACATTGGGTGGGCTACATAGAAGGAATGTCTAAACACTTTGGCCATATGATCATCACAGAACAATTTACTATCTGTGTCCCCAGGGCCTTCATGACTTTCTCCATACATACTGGAGTACCACCTATGTGGTAATTTGTTTGCACTTTGTTTTAGCCAAAGGGGATGACTATGCATTCTTTGGCATTCTTCTTGGGGCATTGTTTTGACACCAGGTATCTGTCTCTATAAGCCCCTTCTGGAGGATGTGTTTGTCAGCCATAGAGTCGATTATGGACCACAGTTAGCAGTCATCTGCAAACCTGTTCAGCCATACTACTCTCCTGCTTGCCTGTACCTCTGAGCAGTGTTTACTGAACAGATGGGGTCCCAGGGCCAAGACCTGTGGGATGCCATTTGTGACTGTCTTAGAGTCAGACATGGCAACCGCAACTCTGAGCATGTGTGTTTGATCTGTGAGCCATTTGGCCACACATCCTGTGACATAGCTGTTGATGTTCAGGCTGGTAAGCATGTACATGATGACAGAGTGGGGAATGGTGTACACTCTCCTTATTGAGGTCCAGGTGGGCTGTGTGTACTACATTCACCTCCATCTATGTCCTTGGTAACTGTTTGAAGCAAATCAACTATGTTTAGGAGGCAGGATCTGCCTTTGACAAGGCGAGGTTGTTTAGAGTCCAGTGTCTGGAGGTACCCAATGTCACTGTTTATGGGTTCCATGACAATTTGCTCAATAGCTTTGTAGACCAGGCTGAGTAGACATATAGGGCAATGGTTTCCAGGTTCTGTTGTGGCACCCCCTTTGTGGGGCTGGATGACTGTTAGTATATGCCATTCTTTGGGTACATACCCTGTGGTATGATTGAGTCTGGGCAGTGAATGTAGGTGAGGGTGTAGTTCTTTTTGGGCCTAGTGTAAGACACAGCCTGGAACACCATCCAGTCCCATTGATGCTGTGTTCTTGGCTTTGGAGAGGGCTGTCTTTACCTGCATGTCCATGACGTCTGGGGCTCTGCATCCTTCTGTGATGGACACAGGCTCTTTTGGGGGTGATGGGGGGAAGTTTTTAGTTCAGTGTATTCCTTGCCATTTGTCAGTAGCTGACAGCATATTTGGAAGTTGACACCTATATGTCTGGTATAGCTACCGCAGGCTTTGTGGTTGTCATTCTTACAGTCCTTGGCAATTTGTCTTTTGAAAGTGTCCTTGAATTATTTTATGAGCGATCATTGCTTCTTCCTAATAATGATCAGTGATGCCTTTCCTTTAGTGAAGTTGGCTCTAGCAGGTGTTAGTTTCCTCCTTCTGTTGTCTAGCTTATTCATGGGCAACAACCACCAGATTGTTTTCTTATTTTTGGAGGAGTGCATCTTGATTTTATTTGTGATGTCTCGATCCATGCATCCCTGTAGATGCTCATAGGATTCACTTGTAACTGATTCGGCAGATTGTATACCATTATCCTACAGCAAGAGGTCTTTGGAACTTTCCACTTTTGTCTTGAGACATGTGCAGTTTGCTTTTGAAAATGTCTTCACGGTGGTTTCATTGACTGAGTGGGGGGGCAGGATGTGGATGTCCAGTGTGATTAATTTATGATCTGATATTACCAGTGAGGGTTTTATCTCTGTTGTGGAACACTGGTACCCCATGTTGGTGATGATCATGTCCAGTCTGGTGTCACCTCTAGTGGGCATGGTGACCAGCTGTTCCAGGGTGTTAGAGCTTTTAAATTCTAGGAAACATTTGGCAAAGGACGTGGCACACAAGTAATTCTCCCACTCAAGGTTTGGGTAGTTGTAATCACCTCATATAATGGTGTTTGATAGGACCTTTATATTTTCCACTGTTCACAGGAATACTGAGTGAGGTTCCTGTGACAAGGTAGGTGATCTGTAGCAGGCTACAATCTGATGAGCAGCTTTGGCCAATGTTAGTTGCACTTGCATGGTCTCCAAGGCCTCATGCTGTGCCACTAACCTGAAGGTGTGGGTATCCATAAGGTAAATGGGTACACCCCTTCCTTTTGTATTTCACTCATGGTTTTGGGTCCGAAGGTCAGAGGGATTGTGAGTGTTTTACGTGGAGCATATCCAACAGCTCTGCGTTTGACATAGCTGTGTACGTTGAGCAGTAGGTGATATGCAAGTGAGTACAGATGGATCATTTTGAGATGGTCTGTGTATGGCATGTATTTCTGTCCGCTAATGCTCTTTGTAAGATATTGCTCCTGGCTTTACAGTTGTTGTAGTTGTCTTGTGAGGTACATCACAAAAGTGGGGTTGCACTCTATTATAGTTCTAGTGAGTGATGAGTGGTGGAACAATGTCCTGTTCTATTCTGCGGGAAACACATTTTGTGATGAGGTGTGCCACATAGCAGGGTTTCCTGACTACTGTGGGGATGTGATTATCACAGTTTTGTCCAGTGTACACCTGTGACCCAAGGTCTCTTGTCACACTTTCAGTGTTAAGCATGCTACCACCTATGTTGTTGTTCTTGGTTACAGAGTTTTTAACAAAGGGGATGACAATGCACCTTTTGGCATTGAGCTAGAGCCCATGGCTATGACAACAGCCATCTGTCTCAGTGAGGCCCTTTTGTAGGATGTCCACATCTTTAGTGTTTACAATTATGGCTCCTAGTTTGCAGTCCTCTGGAAACTTCTGCAGCCACAGACCTTCCATATTAAAGTTTACTTCAGGGAAATAGATACTAAACAGGACAGGACACAGGACTGGACCTTGTGGTACTGCACTCATCACTGCTCCAAAATCATACTTCGAGTC
The DNA here is from genome assembly GCF_019279795.1 of Protopterus annectens. NCBI lineage: Eukaryota > Metazoa > Chordata > Ceratodontiformes > Protopteridae > Protopterus > Protopterus annectens. The sequence continues at coordinate 898,274,049 of NC_056735.1, forward strand.
TGCTACTTTCACAGTGTGTGTTCTGTCAGTAAGCCTGTTGGCAACCCATCTTGTGACTTAGCAATTTATACCTAGTTTAGTGGGTTTATCTATATTTCCAGACTGTGGGGTGGTGTTGTAAGCCATGGCAGGATCAACATAGGTTGTGTGAACCACCTTACCCTTGTTGACGGTTCTGTTGACTGCTTCAATGTCATCTATCAGGTTTAGGTGACATGATCTGCATTTTTCAATCCCAACATGGTTGTGGTCCAGGGTTTGGGTATTACAAATGTAATTGTTTATATGTTGTATGATGATACATTCCATGGCCTTGAAGAGCGAGCTCGTCAGGCTAATGGGACGCTAGTTCCTGGGGTCCGTGGTGTCTCCACCCTTGTGTAGTGGGATAATCATCACTGTGCACCATTCTACAGGCACAAAGCATGAGGTGAGGCTATGACTGCACATGGCACGTCAGTGCGGTGCCTGTTCTTTCTGTGGTTTGTGTGGAACACAGCCTGTGAAGTTATCTGGTCCAATGGCTGCTGTGATACTGGCTTTGGAGAGTGTTTTTTACCTGTGCAGCCATGATGACAGCAACATTGCAGTCTACTATTATAGAGATATGCTCTTTCATGGGTGAGAAGGGGGTACAGTTAACACTGATCCTATCTGCCAGGATGTTGGCAATATCAATTGGGTCTGTATATTTAGTGCCATTGAGCTGTAACTCAGAACAGATTTGAGTGTAGCCATGACATGGACCTGTCTGTTGGGCAGAGATCTCCTGAGGAGACAGTATGCAACAGAGTACATATTGGGTTACATTCAGTCTTGTTGCATGGGGCAACTGTTTGAGGCAAGTAATCCTCTAGTTAGGGTACTTCAGTGGTCTTTCTGGCTGCTGAACATGCCTAGTCAGATTCATCGCAAGTGTGTTGTGGTACTCTCTGACGGGTCTGATGACTGATGAGTATTGGGAACCTCCTTTGACCTACATGCACAGACCTTGGCAGTTTATGCAAACACATAGCATGATTTTCTGACAACTTTGTGAATGTGTTTCTGGAAGTAGAGATGTCTATCCACATTTGTCCATAGATCCCTTATTATCACCTCTGTATTTGGCAAAAGTGTGTGAGCATGCCCAGTATGATCTTTCAGTATGTTGTTGCCTTACATTTGCTTCGTTTTTTAAGTATGTGAGCATGCCCAGTATGACCTTTCAGTGTGATGCTGAATGATATCCACTACATTTGTTGGAGTGTGTGAGCACACCCAGTATAGACATTTATACTATATGTGTATGGAAAATCAAGTTGTATTTTTACAGCAGGGCTCACCTTTGTGTCATAGATCAACAGGGATCACGCTGTGCCTGCAGGGCTTCCATGAGACACGTTGCATAGACTTATCAACATTTCTACATACAGGGGGGGCAGCTATTCTTTGTACATTTCTACCCAGGGACACACTTGATTGTTACTGTGGGTGTACATAGGATGAGGGTTTCACCTGACACTTGTACACATTTGCTATGCCTGCACTGCTGTGTACGGTACACCATTTCAGTCTGTACTGTTGCCTATCATACTGGCTTGAGGCATACTACTGTGCTACAGATCCTAGCGTCCAATGTCACGTATATTAGATTGCATCTTCATAGCCTACACAACCCATATCACACCGCCTGCCCTGATGTTCTCTGTCTGCATGGGCATGTGGGGGAGGTAACCCATATGCCTCTTTAGGGACATGATACAGCATTTCTTTGTGTTTTCATTACTGTACAATTATCCTTTAATGCTATCATGGCTTAGTGATTCAGTACTGTGACTGTAGTGCACAGTATCCTGGGTTCGAGCCTTGTCACTGCTTTTTATTTTCATACTGGGCAGACCAGACTGCTTAAGGAACAGTAAAGCAAATATGAGCATGTTTACCTGACTTTGCTCAACTTTGCACGACTTTGCCCGACCTTGACCAACTTTGCTCAATGTTGCCCAACATTGCAATAGTTAGCACGGGCAATTTTGTTTACATATACTAAATATTTATAAATGCTGCTTAGCACTGCTTTAGATTGCTTAGAACATGGCAATCATGCCTCTGGTGGTGCTGCAGGGCTGTTTATGTCAGATGCATATACTACACTCCCTATACATGTTTGGAAACAGGTAGTGTCAAGTTAGGCATCTCTTTCATTTTATGTGCGAGTCAGAGAGAGGTATCATTACCAGGGTTCCTACTGAGCCAGTGTATGTGCTATGCATTGCCTTTTTGCCAAAACCAAGGCATACTGGGCTCACCTACTTCTGCCTACTGGGGCAGGCTCAGGTTGCTCCTCCTCCAAGTCAGGCTGTGCCTGTGCAGGCCTTGGAAATGGTGGGGGGCTGTTTGGCCCTGCCCCATGCTGTTCCTGCTGCAGCAGTTTTCACAGGATCATATTGTGTAGCATGGCACATACCATGACAATTTGGGTACATGTAGTTGGTGACTACTGCAAGGCTCCACCAGATGTGTCCAGGCACCGGAACCGTGACTTGAGCATCCCAAACACAATCTCAATTACATTTCGTGTTTGTGCATGTGCCTCATTATGGAGTTCTTGTTCAGGTGTGTGTGCATTTCTGATGGGTGTCATCAGCCATGGCTCCAGTGCGTAACCATCATCCATCACTAGGTGATTGTCAGGGATGTCCCCATTGGCAAATATCTGGCACAGCTGTGTCAGATGCCAGATATGGGAATTGTGGTAGGTTCCAGGGCAGCCAGCACACACATTCAGTATTATGCCTGGGCATCGTACATGACCTGGCAGTTGATGGAGTGGAAGCCCTTGCGGTTGATGTAGGCCCTACCCAGCTCACCAGCTGGTGCTTTGATGTGTATGTGCATGCAGTCAATTGCACCCACTACCTCAGGGTATTCCACTATTTGCTGGAAGAGACACATATTGCTGGCCAATACCTCATGGGAATTGGGGAAATATACATGATCACCGACATGTGCTGACATGGCATTCAGGAACTGGTGCAGTACCCTGGATGCTGATGCCTGTGAAATACCCAACATATCACCAGTTCGTCTCTGGAAGGTACCTGTTGCTAGTATTCTTACGCCAACACATACCTTGGTTTCCACTGGGATGGGTTCCCTTCTGTTGGTTCTGTGTGTGAGGCGTGGCCTGCACAGCTCATCATTTTGCTGCAGGAGCTCTCTGTCCACTCTATACTGCTCCACTATCTCCAGCTCATGTAGCCCCTGGTAGGCCACTCTGGATCTGTACACTCTTCTCCGTCTCCTCACTGTTGGTTGCTCAGCAACATCCACAATGGCACCACCCTCAGCATCTTGCACATGTTGCCTTATAATAGCAATGGCAGCCCCTAACATTTTTTTTCTCAGTTAAGCTTTTTAAGTTTTCACTTCTCTTTGTATACTGCAGTGTTGCAGTGTTTCTGAGTAAAACATGGGGCACTGTTGTTTGCAGAGTTTTAAGTGCTGGGTTGAGCTGGGCTAGTGTACTGCCTGTGTAATTGGCTGATTCTGATTGATTTCACCTGGCAGCTCGGCTAGTTCTTGGTTAATTTCCTACTACTACTTTTCCTTCCTTTTCCCTTTTTGTTTCCACAGGGGGCAGCACTGCGCAAACAAGCACAAAAACGTGCACACAAGCACACATGCACACACACAACCTTACACAGGCTTAGGCGGGTGCACATCTGTGCACACAGGCTTAGACAGCCTTACACAGGCTTACACAGGTGCACACACACGCACACAGGCTTAGACGGGTGTACAGATGCACACACATGCGCACACAGTCTAAGCATGTTTGCAAGAAACTTTGGAGGTAGCAACAGCGTATGCCTTCGGTTTCTTGGTTTCAGTTCAGACAACTGTAGACACTCCTCTTCCAGTCCTGAGTAACTCACAGCAAGCACATGCCACTCTGCTCCAATAAGCTTACAGTCTTTCATACATACCCCTCTCATGATGTCACCTATCTTCTACTCTGTTACTCCCCTAATCCTACTCTTACACTCTAGGGACATGGTTCACATGGCAGGGAAAATTGGATTCACTATCCTTATACTCATTTGCATAGGATTGCCTACTAATGTTTGGTTACATCTCTCACACTGAGCTTCCCCCCTTAGCAACCACTACTCAGTAGCCATGTTGTCTTCAGCATGCCATTCACTTGCATGGCAGATGGATATTTTTAATAAAATGCCTATTTTTGGCTTTTATTTTTTTTTTAGGGTTTTTAGAGCACAGCACGTTTGCGCGACGCTGCGCTATGCTTAAACATCGGAGAGCGTGGAAAAAAAATACATTTATTTTTTATTATTTTGCACCACATATAAATGCCAATGGCCTTATATTTGGCCATTGGCATGCTTCCTCAACTGGATGCATCCTTTATTTGGAGCTGCCATTGCTCCGTTTTGCTATTTGCAGAATGGTACTCAGTTACCAACCGAGTACATTTCTGCAAATAACACTACTCTTACTCGGACAGGTTAGTGTTTCCTGGATCGCAATTTTACCTCATTTGCATAGCTTTCAGCTGCAAATGAGGTAATTTGCATAGCCTAACACTGTCCGTGCAAGAGTCATTTTAGGAGCTCTCATGCACGCCCCTGCCGGCTGTTCCTGGATCGCTCAGCAGACATATTGGCTGTCTGGAGTCTTACACTACTCTTAGACTCCGTGCAAGCCTTCGTGAATCCGGCCCACTGCCTTGTTATACAATGAGATGTGTCTAACACCTTCTTCATAGTTTGTCTTCTCCACCATTAATTGCAATACTGCTATGATGCAAAGATATGCACAGAAAACAAATGTATATCTTCAGCAGTATAACACTCAGTTTATTGCTTTTACTGTAAAACAAGTTAAGTCCTTTTATTAATTATTAACTCATCTTCAGTGAGTATTTGGTAATTCTTGTAGGACCCTGGAAGACATTGAAAATATATTTTGGAGTCCATGGCAGACATGACTGAAACCATTGTCAAGAAAAAGAAGTGAGAAACTATTGTGAGGAATAGCCACTGTTTTTCTAAAGACGTATGGTGCTTCTGATTACTCAGAATGCTGTGTGTGTGTGTGTGTGTGTGTGTGTGTGTGTGTCTGTGTGTGTGTGTGTGTGTGTGTCTGTATATATATATATATATATATATATATATATATATATATATATATATATATATATATATATATATATATATATATATATATATCTATATATATATATATATATATATATATATATATATATATATTTATATTCTTCTTCTCTTTTGGCTGTTCCTGTTAGGGGTTGCCACAGCAGATCATCTATTTCCATTTCTTCCTGTCATCTGCATCTTGCTCTGTCACACCGGCCACCTGCATATTCTCTCTCACCACACCCATAAAACTTATCTTAGGCCTTCTTCTTTTCCTCTTACCTGACAGCTCCATCCTTAGCTTCCCTTTCCCAATATACCCAGCATCCATCCTCAGCACATGTCCAAACCAACGCAATCTCGCCTCTCTGGCTTTGTCTCCAAACCATCCAACCTGAGCTGACTCTCTAATATACTGATTCCTAATCATGTCCATCCTCATCACACCCACTGCAAATCTTAATATCTTTAATTCTGCCATGTCCAGCTCTGACTCCTGCCTTTTTGTTAATGCCACCGTGTCCAAACTATATAACATAGCTGGTCTCACTACCCTCTTGTAAAATTTCCCTTTCACTCTTACTGGTACCCGTCTGTCACATATCCCTCCTGACACTCTTCTCCACCCATTCCACCCAGCTTGTACTCTCTTCTTCACCTCTCTTCCACACTCACCATTACTCTGAACTGTTAATCCCAAGTACTTCAACTCATCTACATTCACCAACTCTACTCCCTGCATCCTCACCATTCCTCTATCCTCCCACTCATTCATACACATATATTCTGTCTTAGTCCTGCTGACCTTCATTCCTCTCCTCTATAGAGCATATATCCACCTCTCTAGGGTCTCTCCCACCTGGTTCCTACTCTCACTACAGGTCACAATGTCTTCTCCAAACATCATAGTCCACAGGGCCTCCTGTCTGATCTTGTCTGTCAACCTGTCCAACACCATTGCAAATAAGAAAGGGCTCAGAGCTGATCCTTCATGTAATCCCACCTCCACCTTAAATGCATCTGTCACTCCCACTGAAGACCTCACCACTGTCACACTACCCTCGTACATATCCTGTACCACTTTTACTTATTTCTCTGCCACTCCTGACTTCCTCATGCAAACTCCTCTCTAGGCACCCTGTCATACACTTTCTCTAAGTCCACAAAGACACAATGCAACTCCTTCTGATCTTCTCTATATTTCTCCATCAATACTCTCAAAGCAAACATCACATCTGTAGTACTCTTTCTCAGCATGAAACCATACTGCTGATCACTAATCATCACCTCCCTTCTTAAGTTCGCTTCCACTACTCTTTCCCATAACTTCAAGCTGTGACTGATCAATTTTATCCCACTGTAGTTACTACAGCTCTGCACATCACCCTTATTCTTAA